>NW_017803713.1:649155-661173 GCF_001625305.1 Branchiostoma belcheri | reverse complement strand
CCGGTAAATATCGTACAGTCCCTAAGGAGGTCATGTGTGGCCAGAAACTGTGTTAACTGATTTCCAATGAGCTCTATGTAACACAAATCACGTGCACTGGACGATAACTAGCAAAAGTAACCGTTAACAAATATGGGTATTTTTTGGTAAATTTGGTTTTTGTCAATAACTCTACGATTGCAGGGACGAAGTCCTTTAAAAGTTTAGGTTGGGTTAGGGTTAGGGTCTCTCCTTATTTTCAACCGCCTCCTTTAACTTTTTTTTGCTTCAATCTCTTGTTGTTTCGCAGATGTAGACGAGTGTGCTACAGAAAACGGTGGATGTCCACAGAACTGCACTAATACTGTCGGCAGCTTCTCATGCTCCTGCAATACTGGCTACAAAGTGAACGATGATGGCATATCGTGTGACGGTAATCTACATATATATTTTCTTATGTATGACTAGCGATAACTTAGTTGGAGATGTGTTATTCAATGGTGCATATCCATGTTTGTAGAATATTTTATAATATCATTCACATTTTCATATTTTTTGTGTATTCATTCCACTATGTAAAAACACATTTTTTTTCTAATCATTGCAGAGTGAAACTGATCTTAACACTGTATAACGATGATCTTCGGTTCAATATGTCACATCAATTCCCCTCGCTTGATTACACATACATACCCTTATCAAATACATTATACATAATACATAATTACACGGTACATTATTGTCAAAAAGTAGAAAATCTCTAGGAGGAATTCAACAAGAATCTGTTTACTGCAGTCTTGAACTTAGTCATGTTAGGACTGTCAGGGAAAACCGAGGCTGGTAAGGAGTTCCACAGCCTGCTAGTCCTTGGTACATATGAGGACATGTGAAGCTGAGTGTTGGATCTTGGCACTTTAACAAAGTAAGGGTGCCCACTTGTAGTTGAGCAAGTTACTCGCGTTCCGGATACTTCGGTCGGCAGAATTCCAGTGAGTTCCTCTGAGGGTTGCAGGAAGACGTGCCGGATTTAACCTTGATGATTGCAATGATGACCATGTGATGTTCTTTATCTATCATAGATTGACACTTGGTTTCATTAACGTGCCAATGAAGGCATATACAAATGTAAGAAATCCTCCGGGTTGACTTCTTTCCTTTATTATAAACAGACATTGACGAGTGTGCGAACTCTAATGGAGGCTGTGAGCACGTCTGTACCAACACTGAGGGCAGCTTCCAGTGTTCCTGTCACCTCGGACAAACACTCAACGGAGATGGGAAAAACTGCGACCTTGCAAGTGAGCTACACTTCTTGCTGTTGGAAAAGGAATAAAACTTATTTTAGATAGAAAGTTCATCTGAGTTCGTAATTTATGACTTAAATATAAAAATGAAACTGTTCTGCGACTCAAATTTTCGACTGAATCACCCGAAGGTACCTATTTTGGACAAACTTTGAGTCAGAGTGACGTCACACGTAGGAAAGACAACAGGTTGCTACAGCACTTGCGTGACTATTTTTACGATAGAGAATAGTTTAATTCCCATTACAAGTGCAACATGTCCGGTGGTAGTATACAATATCTTTTCTCACTGTAGTTTGGGATCTTCCTGAGAGTTGTCCAACGAATAGTTACCTCAGTCTGCCTAATAACAAAACGTACGTGTCGCCATCCGACGAGAGCGTACTCTACTCCACGGCCCAGACAAGGTGCTCCGCGGTGGGAGGAATGGTCGCCGTGCCGCGGGACTCGAACGAGCAGGAGTATCTTGTGTTTTTCAAGAACTGTCTAGACGCGTAAGTATAGTGTTTTCTATATATATATAGTTTACAACATGTAGTACATGAATTTTTCTTGTACTCTCCACGTGACATGTCATTAGAAAACAAGTGAACAGTGACAGGCAGTGCAGCCCCTATATATGTACCGGCTCAAAACGCGACAAGACCCCGTCGGGATCCCGCTAGGGACGCGCCAGGACCCCCCCCCCCCCAGGACCCCGCCAGGTATCTGACAGCTGCTCGGCCGAACTGTAAGAGCCGGCCGGCACCCTAAGGTACCCCGCAAGGGTCAACACGGGAGACTGACCTGGCATCAGACGGGTACCTGACAGCGACCAGCCGCCAAAGGGAGCAAAAGTTCATGAATTTTAAATAGAAGCCGCGTCAGCGCCCCGACAAAAGAGGTAAAGAACATTCAATTGTGACCCTGACAGCCGGTGTCTACACCGAGAACATGCCGCGCAAGGCCCATTTAAAATGGGACTTTAGCTTTAGCCAGTGTAACAGTACAACGTGCTGCTAGGCACAATTTACTTCTTCACTAGACTTGAAAATACCCTTAGGAAACTACATTCACTATGGAAAATTGTATCAAACCAGAAAGGCCAATATTTGCTTTGGAGCAAATACAGCGATGGGTTCACCACATTTTACGACATGGCAGGGAAAGAATGAGAAACACAAGGGAAAACAGTGATTTACATTGATATAACTATAATATGAAGTAACATATAACTAAAACAACAGTTGGATAGCTATTCCCTACTTTATTGATTAGGATTTTTAATTGCATAATGCAAACTGTTGATTTTACAAAAAAAAAAAAACGTCCATGCCCCGCATTCCAATGCTGGAGCAGGAAAGCTTGAAATACCTACCAAAATACTTGAATACAGACATACTGTCAGTATGGAAATGCTCTGTGCAGGTGTTAATCAAGTTAAATCCCAACAGCCAATCAGCAAGAAATGCTCTGTGCAGGTGGAAATACTCTGTGCAGGTGTTGATCAAGTTAAATCCCAACAGCCAATCAGCAAGAAGAATAGAGGAAAGCTGCATGCCTATTCTCGGTTGGGTTAAGGCAGCCTATGGCCAACTATGATTAGTAGTTCATACATATGGCTGTAACTTTTGATAGCTTGGTCGCACCACAACTTAACTTCACACAGTTCTAGTAGTACTTGAAACACATTGAATAAAGGTTATTTTGTTTTTACTACTTCTGAATTTTTGGGTTAAAAATCAACATTTTGGTTATAAAAAAGCTGTTTACTTCATGGCTTTACGCGCAAGCGGTAACAACACCTTTCATCATGATATTTTACAAGTAGAAAGCCAACCCCCTATTTATTATTTTTGTCCGAGGCTATTTTGTTTTAAATGACAGTTACATTGTTTTTTTGGGCCAAAAACGACAGAAACAGCTATTTTTCTGTCATTTTTCGTTAAAAAATCGCCACAGTTAAAAAATATCGACTTATAAGCAAAATAGCCTCGGACAATTTTGTTAAAAAAGTGATATTACGTAAACATGGATTACTCTAATGATGAATTACGTTGTTTTTAGCTGCGCGTAAAGCCTTTTGAGTCATACTCCGTGAATAAAATGCGTAACAACGCGGGTTTACAGGGGAAACATACAAATGACCGCCGGTAGCCGCGAAATCGAACACGCGTTCTATTCGAATGACGTCATATCGAACATGGTGGAACATGATTCGGGTTCGAAACATGTATGTGGCAATCGTGCAGACACACGCCCGAACTCGAACATGAATATCAGCCTACTCGGTTGGGTTAAGGCAGCCTATGGCATACTATGAGTAGTATTTCATACATATGCCTGTAACTTTTGATAGCTTGGTCGCACCACAACTAAACTTCACACAGTTCTAGTAGTACTTGAAACACATTGAATAAAGGTTATTTTGTTTTTACTACTTCTGGATTTTTGGGTTAAAAATCAACATTTTGGTTAAAAAAAGCTGTTTACTTCAAGGCTTTATGCGCAAGCGGTAACAACACCTTTCATCATGATATTTTACAAGTAGAAAGCCAACCCCCTATTTATTATTTTTGTCCGAGGCTATTTTGTGTTAAATGACAGTTACATTGTTTTTTTTGGGCCAAAAACGACAGAAACAGCTATTTTTCTGTCATTTTTCGTTAAAAAATCGCCACAGTTAAAAAATATCGACTTATATGCAAAATAGCCTCGGACAATTTTGATAAAAAAGTGATAATACGTAAACATGGATTACTCTAAAGATCAATTATGCTGTTTTCAGCTGCGCGTAAAGCCGTTTAGGTCATAGTCCGTGAATAAAATGCGTAACAACGTTGGTTTACAGGGGAAACACACAGATGACCGCCGGTAACCCCGAATTCGAACACGCGTTCTATTCGAATGACGTCATATCGAACATGGTGGAACATGATTCGGGTTCGAAACATGTTTGTGGCAATCGTGCAGACACACGCCCGAACTCGAACATGGATATCAGCCTAGGCCGCCTTAACCCAACCGAGTAGGCCGCCTTAACCCAACCGAGTTGGTTGATGCCCTGCATTCCATTGTGATGACTCATGCCCAAACGTGGTAAACAAGACACACTAACACAGTAATACATTTGCTATAACACAGCCAAAAAACTCAAATAAAACCATTCTAAAAGCCTGTACCACAATAATTTGAAAAACGCCTAGGGGTATTTGCCCACTGTACCTCCATACCAAATTTCAGGACCTTAGGCCCTAAAATGAAGAAGCAGGAGAAGGAGAAGAAACATCAGAAAAAGCACGAAGTGGTGGTGAACCCATAAATAGTACAAAACTGGTAAAAAAGGAAAATTTCATTTTCTCACTGATTATATTTTACAGAAATGCTCAGTTTTGGCTGGGACTCAGTAGACCGGACGGGACGTGGATTGACAGTAACGGTACGGCACTTGAGGAATTTGCTGCCTGGGCGCCCTGGGAGCCCGATGAATCTACAAAACTCTGTTCTCACTTTGTGTATGGCCTTCAAGCCAACAGTGAACGCAGAAATAAGTGGTCGGACGGAAGTTGCTACAGTTCATTCAAATACATATGTGAAACAAGTAAGTTTTGTTGAACATACGTCATTATTTTCAGTTCTTTGCATTGCTATCGATCACATTGTTTAACATTTTTACAACACGTGATATTAAACACAATTCCTTTTGTATCAATCTTTCAACAAAGCGTGCGAAGCAAATAACCGTACTTTATTGCACAAAGACGCACTTACGTTTACTAAGTTTAGTTTCTTCCATACAAACGGGCTCAGTCTTTTTATGAATAGAGAAACACGTTATACTTTGCCTTTTAATCAAATTCAATTTGTTTTATTCAACAGTATTACAACACATCATATAAAAGTCTTTCACACGAAGTTGTGTTTAACAGTCTTTCGACGAAGTGTACAAGGAATCGAGTATACAGCTACATGTAGCAACCATACTGGACTGTTGCTCACCTTGATCTGCATGGATACGTAGCATGCATATTCAATTTTTAAAATGTATCCCTTGCGAGCACATTAAGAGAGTATTTCAGAGTATTTTTTAACTTGCTCTCTTTCTCGTTCACCTCTAAATACGTTAAGAAATTTACTTATCGATGCATTTCATAGGTAAGTATTATCCTGATCATATTTAGATGGAAAGATTATTGCGGAATATTAAAAAACAATATTTCAAAGTCCCAAAACATCAATAAATTTACTAAATAATACTTTTCGTATGTAAAAAGGTTGTGGATTTACCCCGTTACAACAATAATGTAAATGACAGCACAATTGAAGTCCTTTCTTCACAATCAGAACCTTAGAACCTCCCCAACCTCAAGGCAACTGTTTAGCTGCTTTGTCAGAATATATATGGTTGAGTGTGCTACTGATTTCTTTTCCCGAAATGCGGTGCCAGACGTACATAACTCTTTTTGGTTATCTTTTTTCCTATTTTCTTACCCTTTCCTAATTATTTCTGCCAGCTTTCATATACACCACACCTCCACCAACAACAACTCCTGCTGTGACCACTACAACAGCTGCCACCAGCACAGTTCTCTCTTCAACTGCAGGGGCTGCTACTACTCCCACACCAGGTAAAGTCACCTAACCCTTCTTTGTATGTGTAGAGGGTCTCTCTCTAGATAGATAGTTACTAGATAAATAGATAGATAGAGAGAGAGACAGACAGACACAGACAGAGAGAGACAGAGACAGAGAGATAGAGATAGAGACCCTCTCAGACCATCTAATCTGACTGATGGGTGTATCTGAACATTTGGTACTGAGAATCTTTATTACAAAGCTTTAATTTTTGTATGGGTGCTCCTTTTAAATGATCTTTTTTTGTAAATTTACTTTAGCCACTTGTGGAGTATCTGCGTTTCGTCACGTCCCCGACACTGGATGCTCAGGAGCTCTCATATCATCCCATCGAAGCACTACATTGCAGTTCTGTGCATCAGAATGCTGCGCCAATCCGTCTTGCCTGTCCTTCCAGTTTAACGATTATAACGACTGCCATTTGAAAAGCAGGCTCTGTTCTGCTGCGGAGAAAAGTTTTGCATCACTCGGCAACATGTATGATCGGTTGGCTGCACCAGGTTGGTAAAGTACTCTTCGCTAAGCGCATCGCTTAATTTTCAAGACAAAATCGCATGATTACAAATCTAGCAAATATCATGACTAATAAAGCACCAAAGTATGTCTTTTGGCATTAACGGGAAAAACTTTCGCGACAGAGAGAGAGAAAAAGTGTGGAGGTGGATGTTTGGGGTGATGTTTTAGCAGCTGCTCAGCTGTCCTTACCAGGTTATATTTAATTCCATTCTACCGATGATATTTTGGCCAAGTTTGGCTACAAAACAGCTGAATTTATCTCAGATTTTTTTCTCTTTCTATACACGGTATATTGTACAACAGTCACCACACCTTCACCACCAACAACAACTCCTGCTGTGACCACTACAACAGCTGCCACCAGCACAGTTGTATCTTCAACTGCAGGGGCTGCTACTACTCCCACAATAGGTAAAGCCATTTAATATTTTTTATGTGTGTATTGACAAAGCCTATATATGTATGTTACTTCAATGCATTCCCCAGAAATTTAATAATATTATGTGGATAAGCAGGAAAAAAACAGGACGACAAGTGCTTTTCCAATCATATATTGCTGTTTTCATGACGAATAAAAGAATTGTCCTTCACCGCACAAAATCCCTCGTTTCCGTGTGAGAAATTGCCGCACACTTTCCCGAATATTTTAGGTTTCCGGTAGAACCCGGGGGTTTCCGACCTGCACACGAAACGTGTCCAGTCCCGTACATGTCCTGTACACTCCCGGAAGTGAACCACTTTTTGTGTGCAGGTCGTGTACTGGGCGTTATATGCCCGGACACGATCCCTGTACATCCCCGTACACGGCAGGAAATGGCCGTGCACCGCTCCGTGCGTTGCTGGAATATGCATAATTTAGCGACAATTATCACCTAATTATTCTCCACACGGCAGCGGGGCCCTGCTCTTTCCCGTTCTCGGGACCCCACTGCACCCACTACGGGGACCCCCCTTCCCGCTCCCGGGGCTTCGCTGCCCGGCTCCCGAGAAATCGCTTCCCCCGCTCCCGGGACACATTTCGATGTTTTAGGAACACATTTTATTCATAAAAAGAAGTAATACATGTTTATACTTCATGCATCGTTTTATTGGTATAAACAGTATCGCCATATACAGACTGACAAAAATAACGCTCTATGTATAGTGTATACACGTTATGCACTATGCTAACACTATACCATAATGTAACCTGGTACTTCACAAAAATGTGTAGCCGAAACATAGAAACAATAGCTTTTTCCCGAACTAGCCTTCCAGGGACTAGACTTTTAAAATCGTTGGACCCGGTGTAAACTCAGAAATTACTGGTAATTAACAGATTTCTCTAACTTTAAAAAGTAAACTAACATCACATCTCATCACAGTCACCTCCAAATAGAAGTCCAAGCTTGTAACACGGTGTTCCCTTAATCAATAATTGCCCTATCATGTCGAAACATTTTTTTTCTAAAATGCTAAGGAGTTCTATTAGGATTTGGAGACGTACGTAATCTCCAAGCAGATCCCTCTCGGTGGCAAAAAGACAGTATCAAATTGGCCAGACAGTATCCATTAGCCAGAGAAGCTCCATTAGCCACCGACGGGTGGGGATCAGGACAAAAAAAAGGCCACATATAAAAAGGTAACGATCATTCCCCACAACCTCTGCTTGGAGAGTAAGACGTACGCGCATTCTAAACAAGATGTGTATGGCGGTAATCTGTGTTGAAAAGACCGAAGCTAAATACTTGACTTCCTTGCTGATGATTGGTTGGATGATTCTATGTCTTCTTTCAGGTCAATGGCTGGAGCGGAATTCGTCATGGGTCGTAGACTCCGCCGGCACAACGTTTGTTGACGGGAACGGAGTAATACACGATGCTGCCAAAGCCTTGGATGGGGACATCTGGACCTACTGGAACCCACAAGATGAAAGACTGTACTACAACAACTGGTACATTGTACTTGACCTCAAGACAACGCACACTCTGACCCGAATCGCATTGAACAACGTCGGAGACACCACCCACGACATTGCAGACTTCACCTTGCAAATGCTCGGGTGTTTGCACAACTGGGAGGACGTCCTGACTGTCACTAATGTGACGGCAGGGACACGGCAGCGCCAGGAGTTCGACGGGTTCCAGGAAACAGCGCGGTACTGGAGGTTCGTGATCACGCACTCCCACACCAACTATCAGCCATGGCTCAGGGAACTGGACTTTTACGGAATATCACAAGGTGAAAGAAAACATCATTGTCGTTTTGTTAAAATATCGATACAAACAAGGTGCACGTACTGTTGGCCTGGAATACGCGACGTATTTAAAAATATTGACGTTTAGATATGTCATGACTTATAGCGTGACTGTAAACGTGGCTGTATACATTGACATGGCGGATAAATGGGCTAAACCATTAGTTGATGTAAGCACTAGGCGGACACCACATCCATTTAAATGCGTGTGTGTGTTACGTTTGAACATTAAGATACCTAAGGCAACGTCACAGACGTAACATCATCGTACCCTAACTTGGATATTGTTTACAGGTCCATATTGCTCTGCTGGGTCTTGGACGGACTGGTTCAATCGGGACCAACCCTCGGGGACTCAAGACAACGAGATGCTGACCAACCTTCGCCAGAGTTATCCAGGGCAAATCTGCGCCACGCCTACAGCCGTGCACGCGCGCGTCACAAGCACGCAGCAGGAGGCGTCCCTGGCAGGACAGCACATCCACGCCTACGACACGACCACCGGGTTCGTCTGCAGGAATGCGGATCAGACTGACAGCGTATGTCTGGATTATGAAGTCCGTTTCTGCTGCCCGGATGAAGGAAACAGTATGTACCACAAGGGGATTTCCCCAGTACCTTCATTTCTTTATAACGTGTACTGTACATTCAATCTGTCCCTCTTGTAAGGCCACATGCACACATTCACAAGTAAATTTTATGGATGACGTCCTTTGGAGACTCTAAATCTAATGCTAGATAACGAAAAACGACCCTGAAGGAACGGCCCTAAAAACAAGATACCTAGATTAGAAATATACTAAGAGACGACAAATGTTAGGACGCAAATTGAATGAGATGACACAGTGTAACAAGCAAGAAGTCTTTTATTCATCATCAAAACAGCAATAAATCAGGTGGAACAGCAATCTGACGATTTGCGGCACTGTCGTGACTCTTTTATCATAATTACAGGAAGCTGAATTTCTTGTGTTATCCTAGGAACAGGCCCAAATTAATGCGCGCGCGGACTCATCCATACAATTTAGTCGGTGTGGCCTAATACAAGATCAATAGAAATCAGGCTTTCTTAAATAGACCAAGATCACTTTAACAGATGGATCAACATCAAACAAGCACTGGCGGCAATAGTGCTGCAGGTCATGCTGTAAAGAAGAGGTTCTCTTCTAATATGTCAAAACTGTCTTTGCTCATATGTCTATTTGCCGTTTTATTCGTTCATGTTTCGGGTTCTACATATAAGAACATCTCCGATTGTATGTATTCTCTTATACATTTTCATATGACAAACGTACTTTACGTACATACAAGAAGACACTGGTGATGATTTTAACCTATCAGACTTTCCAACCATTCCATCTTTGCTCTTTACTTTTGACTATAAATATTTTATGATTATTATATTAATGAATTAATGATGATGATGTGTCATGTGTATAATGCACTGTTATTGTAATATGTTATGTTATTTGGATATTCCTAACTTTCTGCTAGGTCCTGTATATTGTATTGACTGCAGGGCTCCCACTTGTAATGCACTGTGACATCACCATTAAATTCAATGAAATGAAATGATACTTGTATCCCTCTCGCCTGAAACAGGTGTCAATGTCGCCTTGGGGAAGGCAGCGAATCAAACAAGCATTAATGCCGCCAATGGAGTTGCAAGCCGTGCTGTAGACGGGAACACGAATGGGCAGTACAGATCCGGTTCCTGTTCACACACTGAAGGTGGAGATCCTGATCCAACCTGGTGGGTGGATCTTGGTCAGTCGTATGTGGTTGACAGGTACGTGTACAGCATTATTATTCAAGTTTATTCAAACGTCACACACCTAGTTGCATACAATAAGTCTGAATTGTTAGCTCTTTACAATGACAGAGTTTAAGAGTGCTAAGGAGTTATAATTGACAATCAATCGACCTCGGTTTAAAATCAAGAAATATAATTATGATAAAAAGTATATAGTCTTCTAAAATATAGTACATAAGGACATATATTAAGTATTTACAGATTGTTAATTCCATTGTTTGTTTAGCAAGCTTGTCATATAAGGTATCGCAAGTCACATGTATATATAAGCATCGAGTGCACAACAACACACACACACACACACACACACACACACACACACACACACACCTCATCATCAAAGTAAATGGTTACTGCAGTAAATAAGATTTTCAATAGTGTATATTCTATATAACAATTACCAAAATATTGATCAAATTTAAGTTTTCAAAGATTTGTGCCGAGTATATGTATGTCGTATTTAATGTGTGCTCCTGTGAAATTAAAACGTTAAACATTTTTTACCTTCCATCCTTAGGGTAGTTCATTATAAAATCAATGGACTCTATTCTAGATCCAGTGACAGTCTAAAAACTTTGAACATATATAGTCTGCTTCGATACTTGAATTGGCAAAGGGATGTTCTGAGATACAAATCCCAACTTTGATCTAAGATAACAAGTTTTATATCAATGGTGTTTAAAATGAACTCTCTATATGCTTGTATAAGTATAAATTAAAGCTATTGCTTTGTTTTTAATAACAACAGGGTAGTCATCTTTAACCGAATGGACGCTTGTTGTGTTGGACGACTCAATCCCTTCAACGTCCACATCGGGTATTCTGACCAGGTCAGCACCAACCCCAAGTGTGGCGGTGACCATCAAATCAACCTTAGTCAACCGTCCATTTCAGTTTCATGTCAGGGGATGCTGGGGCGGTACGTAGGCGTCCGTCTGCCCGGTACAGGCCGAGTACTGGCCCTGTGTGAGGTTCAAGTCTTTTCAGGTGGGTCTTGGCTACATTTGCTTGACATGGTACGGCATCATTTCCGTGTCAAAATTATGAGCGTAAAAAAAGCGTTCCATTTTGTGTCTATACGTCACGTTTAAGGGACCCATACGTCATGTATCCGGGCCATTCATCACGTATGGCAAAACGCACGGGGACGTTGTGGATGTCCAATTTTCTTTGTCAAAACTAACTTACGTGGGGCACGATCACATTTCCAAGCCGGGGCCCGGCCGGGTTGTTTGCTGGAACAAAAAATAAACAATCTGTATAAAAAGTATACATGAATAGTGCTCATGGTTAATTTCTAATACGTTTTTTGTGTATGTTTTGCTGTCTTAAAATTTTCGTTCCATACGACTGCCCGGCCGTAAACCTAACATCAACTATGTTCCCTTTTCACAGCCACCTGGTTTTGTCAAACAACGACCTCGGCACCAACCACTACAGCGGAGACTAGCACCGTGATAGTTTCGTCAACAACAGCGACCGCTGCACCAAACACCACGGCAGAGACCAACACCACGATAGCTTCGTCAACAACAGCGACCGCTGCACCAAACACC
>NW_017803713.1:623886-649135 GCF_001625305.1 Branchiostoma belcheri | reverse complement strand
CCTGAAACAGGTGTCAATGTCGCCTTGGGGAAGGCAGCGAATCAAACAAGCATTAATGCCGCCAATGGAGTTGCAAGCCGTGCTGTAGACGGGAACACGAATGGGCAGTACAGATCCGGTTCCTGTTCACACACTGAAGGTGGAGATCCTGATCCAACCTGGTGGTGGATCTTGGTCAGTCGTATGTGGTTGACAGGTACGTGTACAGCATTATTATCAAGTTTATTCAAACGTCACACACCTAGTTGCATACAATAAGTCTGAATTGTTAGCTCTTTACAATGACAGAGTTTAAGAGTGCTAAGGAGTTATAATTGACAATCAATCGACCTCGGTTTAAAATCAATAAATATAATTATGATAAAAAGTATATAGTCTTCTAAAATATAGTACATAAGGACATATATTAAGTATTTACAGATTGTTAATTCAATTGTTTGTTCAGCAAGCTTGTTATGTAAGGTATCGCAGTCACAACAGGTTTGTTTAGCAAGCTGGTCATGTAAGGTATCGCAGGTACAACATGTATGACTCATTGATGGATACATGTATATATAAAGCATCGAGTGGCACACAAACACACACACACACACACACACACATCATCATCATCAAAGTAAATGGTTACTGCAGTAAATAAGATTTTCAATCGTGGTTGTCCATCGTTGCCGATGATGACTTCTACGTTGCGCCCTCTTCTCATCTTTTGTGCACCCGCATGTGGCTCAGGAGTCCAATTCTGGATCTGCAGGGTCGTCCGCACTGCTCGCAGGTGAACTGGAACGGACTCTGCTCCCTGGTTTCAATAGTGTATATTCTATATAACAATTACCAAAATATTGATCAAATTTAAGTTTTCAAAGATTTGTGCCGTAGTATATGTATGTCGTATTTAATGTGTGCTCCTGTGAAATTAAAACGTTAAACATTTTCTACCTTCCATCCTTAGGGTAGTTCATTATAAAATCAATGGACTCTATTCTAGATCCAGTGACAGTCTAAAAACTTTGAAAATATATAGTCTGCTTCGATACTTGAATTGGCAAAGGGATGTTCTGAGATACAAATCCCAACTTTGATCTAAGATAACAAGTTTTATATCAATGGTGTTTAAAATGAACTCTCTATATGCTTGTATAAGTATAAATTAAAGCTATTGCTTTGTTTTTAATAACAACAGGGTAGTCATCTTTAACCGAATGGACGCTTGTTGTGTTGGACGACTCAATCCCTTCAACGTCCACATCGGGTATTCTGACCAGATCAGCACCAACCCCAAGTGTGGCGGTGACCATCAAATCAACCTTAGTCAACCGTCCATTTCAGTTTCATGTCAGGGGATGCTGGGGCGGTACGTAGGCGTCCGTCTGCCCGGTACAGGCCGAGTACTGTCCCTGTGCGAGGTGCAAGTCTTTGCTGGTAGGTCTAGGCTACATTTACTTAACATGGTATGGGATCATTACCGTGCCAAACTTAAGAACGTTAAAAAGTGTCACATTTTGGGTCTATACGTCACGTTTTAGGGCTCATACGCCATGTATCCGGGCCAATTATAACGGTTGGCAAAACTTACGTAGACATTATGGTTCTGCAATATCCTTGTCAAGATTGACTTACAATAATTATGCCGGTGTCCCTGGCCTCGAGTCAAAATGGCAGTCAAGCGATCTCTATCTTTTCCGTCAAAATTACGGACATGAAACAGTCAAATAATTAGGTGTATACGTCACATTTTTACGTCGACATGTCGCATACGTGACGCATTGACCAAAAAACTTGAAGTATAAATATACATGCAATCCAAATACTACATTAAAGGTTGGGGGTTGAATTGGAGTCAATTGTCACCTAAATTACAACATATTTACAAGCATCACGCTTGGCCAGGACTCATTGGAATATTGAAGTGCTTCATTGTAATTTTATAATGATATTTTTTTGGGGGCGGGGTGGGGCAGTCTGGACCGCCTTACACCAGTAAATCAAGAAACATTACAAACCAACCATTTCAGTTATGAAAAATGTTAATGCAATTAGAATATATAAAATAGACGAATATTTCGGTAACGTGGACAACTTTCACTTTTAACAGCCATACAATCCACCGCGTGTGCATCAACGACCTCGGCACCCAGCACTACAGCAGAGACCAATACCACGATAGTTTCGTCAACAACAGCGACCGCTGCACCAAACACCACGGCAGAGACCAATACCACGGTAATTTCGTCAACAACAGCGACCGCTGCACCAAACACCACGGCAGAGACCAATACCACGGTAGTTTCGTCAACAACAGCGACCGCTGCACCAAACACTACGGCAGAGACCAATACCACGATAATTTCGTCAACATCAGGGACTGCCGTAACCAACACGTCTGCACTAGCGACGCCTGCACCAAACACCACGGCAGAGGCTAACACCACGGGACTCCATTCAACAGTAGAAGCTGCTGTATCTTCTTCGTTTCTACCGACGGCCCCTGGAACAAATAGTACAGCAGAAGACAACACCACGATTGCCTCGACAACAACGGGAACTGCTGTAACCAACATGTCTACATCGATAACGGCTCGATCCAACTCCACAGCAGTGGTCAGTACCACTAGCACTGTGATTCGGTCAACAGTAGGAGCTGCACCCAACAGTACAGCAGATGCCAACACCACAGCTGTGCTTCGGTCAACAACAGGAACAGCTTTTCCAGCAACGACTTCAACAAACTCTACAGCAGAGGAGAACACCACAGTGGTTTCGTCAACAGGAATGGCAGCTGTACGATCCACGTCTCTACAAAATATGACCGCTGCACCTAATACAACAGCAGAAGCCAGCACCACTGCAGTTCGGTCAACAGCAGGGGCTGCTGCACCCACAACAACCGGTAGGACCCACGTTCGAATCGTCATGGTTTACTTCATCTAAATGCATCGTTATGATGAGAGATAGACGCACGCAAACATATTCACCATTTCCTTTAATCTGTTGGTTTCTGAGTCGTTACGATACATACATTAATTACAAGGGAGGTCACACAGTTGAAAGGCATACCCTACACATTAAAGAAAGAAATGGTATAACTTTGTGTTACACGATACGTATTAACAGATTCAAAATACACACCTACTTCGCTTACAGATTCAAAATACACACCTACTTTTTTCGGATACATTGCTCACATTGAATTCTTGATGAATAATTAAACATTTATTAGAAACGGAAAATAACCAAATTGAATATGTAAATCTTAATGCTTGATACTCCTTTAGCAGACTGTAAGTTAATTTTTATACTGTTACAGTTACACAAAAACAATTGGTATATCTTTTAATGTAGGAGCATAATTTGCCCCTGATATTTTGCATGTTCCTATACATAGGTGCAACGCCAACAACTACGACTTTACGTGAGTTTTCAGGAATTATCGTCGTCTAGATCTAATCTTCATTGACGTTTACAACGAGAGACCGACTAATATCTAAATATGCTATCAACTTCGTTTGATATATTACTGTTGATAAAGACAAGGTCGAAAATAGTTTCCTCTTGATCGCTTATGTTGCGGTTGAAACAAATAATAAAATTGGCCTTTTTCCATTTTACTTATGTTTTAAAATATTTTGAAGGCGAAATCTGTACGTAGCTCAATGTAGATTGTGCAAAATAGAGACAAAATTATTATTTTTCAGTGATGTTTCCGATGAAGACATTAAAGCATTGTAGCTTATTATTGTATTTCAACAGAACGAACGCGTCAATCTTAAGCTGCTTGGCATGTTTAAAATGTAACCAGTTTTCTTTAACAGCCGTAATCAACTCGGTCACCCTGGCTCTGTCTATACCTATCACATGGGACGACTCGTACCAAGATCAGAACTCAACTGCTTACAGAGACTTGGAGGCCGACATTGTATCTTCGGTTAGTACCAGTATCTTCTTCTTGTCAGGTCTGACAGAGACCTATTCACATTGTGACATTGGACTTCTGGACGATCAGAAATCAGAAGTAGCATGTCATGATAGACGATAGACTTTAAATTCAGGCGGATGTGATCTTTACCTATAACAAATTCATGTAACTTTACAATAATGCTATACAACATGCTTAAAGTCTACGTTGAATTTCCAAGGAAAAGAATACAATACTTTATGTTTTGTTTCCAGATTTCTGATCTGTACAATAGTATTCCTGTTTTTTCTGGTGTCATAGTACAGCGCATCAGGTAATTACTCTTTCTTTTATTACACTGCCATTTTAGATATTTGTGACAAGATTTAATACAACTTAAATCTTTAGTCCGATGGTTTCTTTCAAAGAGCTTCCGCTACAAGATGTGACGTTTTTGGTAGCTGATCCGATGCCCTCACTACATGATAACAAAAAACAATGATTAATTGTTGAATATCAAGTACTTGCCAACAAATATTCAGTGTGCTCTAAAGCTTCCGTGTATAACGCTTGCCTGCTGTTCTAAAGTCGGCAGGACACCGGGGTGGCAGTCTCAATCGGCCTTCAGTTCTCCGGCAGTGAAGCTCCAGATGAGGAACAAGTCGGCACCGTCCTCGTCACGGCTGCGCACAGCTCGGCATTGGCTGTTGGCGGAGTGGCGATCACAGATGTGGGCATAGGTACGGCAAATAGACGTATCAAAAGTTACTTGTGCACGAGGAGAATCATTGGGCCTGTCAAAATGTTTTTGAAGCTTTTAGTTTTGTAAGGACGCATTCGCATGGCCTTATAATTATGAATTAATAGCAAGTTCAAGTTCCATGACTAGTATATTTTAAGGGAAGCTGACTACAAGAAATATGTTTTTACATGTGATGCGTATTACAGGAAATGTGACAGACACAGGAAACTCGAGCTTGTGCGACTCTTTCACCTGCACCAATCACGCCGTCTGCATAGAGATAGCTGATGGAGCAAAATGTGTCTGCGAGCCGGGATATGAAGGCAACGGGACTGTTCTCTGCACAGGTAAAATAGTTTGTATCTAATATGTTCGACCTGTCTCACAGAGTTTGGTATTGATTGATATTATACAATACGTAAAACCAATGAGTAGCCCTACTAAATCCTCAACTAAACCTTTTCCTTCAAATGTGAATTCAGATATTGATGAGTGCCTGACTGGAGCTCATGTGTGCCTCCGTGACGAACTCTGCTTCAACAGGGAGGGATCGTACGCCTGCGCCTCGTGCTACCCCGACATAGCCCTGGTGGGAGGAGGGGCAAACTCTTCGGCTCCTGTCGACATCAAACGGAGGGTGCCTTTTACTGTGCAATCTACTGTAACAGTGGACTGTGACGTAGCCTATTCATTCCTCTTCAACTGGTCTTTGTACGCGATGGAT
This sequence comes from Branchiostoma belcheri, assembly GCF_001625305.1. Classification (NCBI taxonomy): domain Eukaryota; kingdom Metazoa; phylum Chordata; class Leptocardii; order Amphioxiformes; family Branchiostomatidae; genus Branchiostoma; species Branchiostoma belcheri. Next base: position 643,777 of record NW_017803713.1, on the reverse strand, counting down.
AGTGGCCTACCCTCCGTAAAATTTACCCTTCCTGAGAATGTTGAAACAGGCGGATCTGAACTCACCTTACCGAAGAACGTTCTGCCGTACGGGAAGGTCGCCATCCGGCTGGAGGTCACGGTGGAGGAGACCTTGTCTGGACTCCGTGTCGTGACGTCAGCTGAGCAGTGGGTGAATGTCTTATCTTCGGCACTGGTGGCTGACATTGCCGGTGGCTCAGCAAAGTCACTCGCACGTGGCTCCGACATTGTCCTCGACGGTTCGTTTTCTACAGACCCGGACGCCATGGTGACAGACGCAGCAGACTTCATCTATAACTGGACCTGTGTAACAGAATTCGGTACGTTGTTGCAGAATATGTGGCATCACAAAGTTTGTTTAAGCCTTAGGCTATTTATATTTTATCGGCACTGTAGTTTATTGCTGTTGTACATAATTATACCAACTCGTATACTTCAGAATCCATGTTCTAACAGTTTTGCTTTTCTAATCATGTTTTTTTTTAAATTCAAATAACATTAAAAAATTCAAATCAGCAAAATCTGCCGCCATGATACAGGATCTTCATGCGACGACATTTTTGGTGATGGTGGAACGAACCTATCATACGTTATTTCTTCAAACAACCTCCAACCGAGTGTACGTGGGTTGACAGTCCAGCTGAGCGTGTGGTTCCAGGACAGAATTCCTGGAACGACCTCCCAAACACTGGAGGTTTTCCCGGTTGGATCCCCATCTATTTCAATTAGGTAGGCATCCTGCAAAATGTGGCAGGTGTGTATGTCATCTCTTGATCCTGCGAGGTGTGTTGGTCTTCAGTCTAATTTTAATGTAGCGTTAAGTTCATAAACATTGCAAAAAGACTTCACAATCTACAACTTATGAAACCTTTTTACTCTGAGGAATAAACATATCATGATACTCTTATACCTTGCTAAAGCCTTTATATTAAAATGGAATCGGACTGTACGTACTTTTACAGTTATTGGTGAAATATTATGTATTTAAGCATTCTACATATCTATCTAAATATGTCCGATATATTGGGCGGCATGAGAAGATCCTATTAAGAGGGGGGTAGTATTGGGGGGGGGAGACTATTAGAGTTGGCACCCCATTTCTTTTTGGAAGTTACCTTATTGGGGGAACAAAAACAATTTAATTTAACAAAATGTTCAATCGGTTAATTGAAATTGATTTCAGTGCTTGTATACATCTCCTTTAAATTTACAGGTGCTTCAGCAACTGTAACAGAAAAATCAACCCGTCAGAGAAACTGATTCTGGTGGCGGAGTGTACAAACTGTGAGGAGAACGAACTGGTCAGTTACAACTGGACGTTACAGGAAGCTCCGGGCGGGTTTGGCAGGTCCGATTTAAACTGGGACACCGAGAGCACCACGGGAAGGAACCTGCCGGATGTCGTTTTTGAACCAGAAGTTTTCACGGTAAAACTTTCTATCCGTAAATTATCAAATTCTACTTCAAATCTCGAACATCTTTTTATCTGATCCGAAAGAAATTTCATCATATATAAATAATATAAATGATTCTTCAATATAAAAAATAAGTACTTTAGTCATAATCATTTGTTTAACAACAGCCGACGTTTTGATGTCCATCTTTCATCTTAATCAAGCCAAGTTAAGGCAATTATGACTGCTTCAATGTGCACTAAAACTAGTTCACCGTGCACTAAATCAAGATCATGTTTAACTTAAAAGTCAACTGTGGACTGAAGCTAGGAATTAGTGGTGACAAAGATGACAGACGGTCATGGAAACGTCGGTTCTTTTTAAATATTTGCTTGTGAATAAAGAAATTATCTATAAATATTACTAATGTGATCGTGCTATGGTAGTGTGCCTAACGGCAAATTACCAATATGTATTACTAGTATATTCCAAACATGTATACCACAGGCTCTTGGTGACTACACGTTCAGAGTCGAAGCCTCACTGGACTACGGTCGCCAGGGCTTCTCTGAGTACAGTTTTGAGCCGAACGAGCCGCCTGTGGTCGGAAGCTGCACAGTCAGCCCGGAAAACGGCACAGCCATGGTGACAGTGTTCACTTTTACTTGTACAGGTACGTATGACACAATTCACCGAAGATACAAAACATGAGGAGAAAATAGTTGGGTAAACTGGAATTTTGATAGTTTCATTCGGCCAAATTTGACATGTATACTTTATCTTTGGTAGGGTTTTCTGACTCAGACGAGCCTCTGACTTACAATTTCCTCTTCAACACGGACGCTGCTGCCGGATTTACTCCGCTGTACACAGGAACGGTATGTGCATGTTTTCCCCTAAATGTAAACTTTTGGTATATCCTAGAATTGATAACGCTCTGCTTTGATCCCTAACATATCGACTCATGCATCACTTCTAAAAATGTGAGAAGAAGTCATTGATGACGATTGTATTATGTACTAAAGTGCTAAAACGCTGTTTTTTAAAAGGAGCCTACGACACCACCACAGTTCCTGCCTGTTGGCCAAGAGTCACGTGACTTTGTTGTGAGAATCCAAGCTCAAGTCTCGGATTCTCTCGGAGCGACATCGACCGTCGAGACTTCTGTTAAGGTGAGGTGCAAAATGTAATGCTTTCATAAAGGTATCAGTCTACATGTAGGTGCAAAGCGTAATGCTTTCCTACAGCTCAGTCTACTTTTAATGCCACTCATAGCCACCTAAGAGACGTTCATAATCATCATCATCATCATCATCATCATCATGCCTCCTAGAGCAGTCCCTGCGAGACCAGCGTCTCTCTCTAACATTGACAAATGTGTATTATAAGACCTTTCCACTCTACGTCTCCCAGTGGAAAGCCACGGTAGAGACAAATTCACATTCACATTACTAATTACCTTAGACAAACCTCTAATCCTACAACATGTCTGTTCGTACCTTTTCCCAATCATAGAAGCAAGAAGAAGAATTATTCTAATTTACAAAAAAATACAGCATTGGCGCTATCTTGATCCATGTATACGTTATTATTTTGTCATGACCTGTACGTAACGCATTGTGTATGTATGCATGTGCAATAAAAGTCTCCAAGCATCCATTAAGTATTAATTGTCAATTCCGTAAAACCGCTAGTCAATGGTCCTGTATGAGTTTCTATTGATAGGAAAACTGCATTTTCAAGTTGGACCTATTGAGACCATTTATCCGTTCACGGTCTAAGGATATCTACAATTATGGAAGGATGATCGAATTAAATAAAAACATAACATATAACAATGCTGTACAATGTTGTAGGTCGTGGCACTTCCAGCAGAACAGTCCACAGCCGTAGCCTCTCAGCTCGTGGTTGGGGAGAACAGTCCTCTAACCCAGCTGGTGCGGGAAGGAGACGCCAAGTCCTTGGTGCAGATGTCCAACAGCGTCACGTCTGTCTTAAACACGGTCCCGACTAACGCGTCAGCCGAGACACGGAGGGCAGCCACTGAGGTGTGAATGATCAAAACGTTAACGCATCTATAATTTGGAAAGAGAGAGACCCCCTTCAATAATAAGAGATATATTCTTAATTGGATTTAAGTAAATAAATCTAATAAAATTACGCCGAAAAACTGTTAATAAAATGTTTTTACATTTTGTCACAAAATAGGCTAGAGAGGCTCTGGTTAGCGCATTGACGACCATCAAACCTACCAGCGTGTCGTCTGTGAACCTTGTAGCGAGCGCGCTGGGCTCGGCCACAAGCGGAGGGGACGACGTGTCGGCAGACTCTCAGGTGATGATGATATACTTTTATTTGGCCTTCTGTTGTCTTTTATGCTCCACCGTGTTTATTAGACATTTTCTGTTGACAAGTATAAACAGACACTTGTTTATGATATATCTTTATGATTGAAACTCGTAGACTATTACATTTTAAGAAATGTTATTATGTTGACGTGTGGTGCATAATGATGATAGTGCTATGTTACCATTTAGTATTAGAAAGTTGTATCCGTCTTTTCATTCAGCAAATAAACTAATATAGTGGTTCTATCCGGAATATACCAGCCATCATCATTTTCATCAAAGCATTGGTTTTCTTCCATGCTTAGGTTGCCGCCGCAAATTCCTTAAAGAACATGGCAGGATTTCTTCAGAGTTTACCTCCTGAGGACCTGGAAATAGGCCAGATAGAAAAGTCGTCTTCATTCATGTTTACAGGTGACTTGCATGTTTCTATGTTGCAAATCGTCAATTTTCTACCATCATCGGTTCTTTGCAGACATCAATTTGATGAAATAAAGATATAGCATGCTCACATGTATCTGTAGCTAGCTTTTTCCTCCGTTTTACTATGTGCAATTATTTATCAAGAGGAAGAGATCGTCATCATCCTCGAAGTTATTGTTTGCCCGCGTTATGCGCTTTGATATTTAGAAAAAATGATCGAAATGTTTATGCTACTTTTTTTTTCCTCTGAGTTTTCGTTTTCTGTATCATCACAGCTGTAGTTAACGTAATGGCTGGGTCCTCGAAGGCATCAGACAAGGCCAAAACATCCAATGGGACAGTCAATGATCAACTTGAAAAGGTAAAAATCATCAAAGTTTTGCTTTAAATCTCACTTGCTAGATTGAAATTACATCATGGTGAATGCTGCCGTACTGAATATTCATGCATTTTGTCGACCTTTTTTTTCGTTGTTGTTGTTTAGGCAAAGAAGACAATGCAGGACATCTTTGCTGCAATAGACACCATGAATGAACTGATGCTTGCCCGGAAACGACCGAACGAGAAGCCGACTGTGATCCAGCAGGGTCCGTTTGAGATGGCCTTACAGAGGCAGAACTGCCGGGACATGAGGTCCCAGATCGTCCGGCCCTCGGAGAACAGTGACACGTGGTTCCGGATTCCGGATGCATCCGCTCTGTTTGGACAGTCGTGTGGACAATCCGTGGGGTTTGAGGTGACTTGCTTATTCGTCAAACAAAATTAACCCACTAAGAACACAATGTGGTTATTAAGATGCCCTTAAGGGTCTTGGAAATGATAAACGTAGGCCAGCACTGACATTCTAAGCACCAAAACATGTAGCTTGACAATCCATGCAAATTTATGCAAAATTGCTGAATGGAAAATGCATATGGTGAGCAATGATCTTCTTTGCAAATTATGAGTTTTGTTTGAGCTTACATTAAAACTACAAAGATGTATCCCTAATCTTTGCTCAACAGAACTACCACACGTCCCTGAATCCGTATTCCTACGCCAACAACTCAGACAAGATCAAGTCACCTCTGGCGTCACTGAAGTTCAGAAGTGACTCGGGTCCTGTCGGGGTCAATGACCTACAGGTTCCTATTGACGTCATGATGCCGCAGAAACCAGGTATTGTGGTGGTGCAGACAGAGCGTGGGGAGACCACACCGACTGGACAGGACGTCATGTCGGTGAGAAAACACCTTTTCTAAAAAAAACTGTCATTGTGTCAAGATGGGAATAGCTGGTAGGATTGAGTTGAAATTGTGAGTGTACTGACGATGTGTAACTCAATTAATTGGTAGCCTGGAGACTTAAGTTGTACTAATGCTTCTTGTTACATTTGGCCAGTCTTCCTCCTTTTATATTATAACCGACACCCAACTACCCAAAGTGATACTCAGGGTAAAACCGCGGAAAAACACAATCGTAGTAAGTCTTTCATTAATTCATATAGCTTATCGGCAAGTTTTGCGGTGCAATTTTATACAAGCCTTTACCAAAAATAACAGAAATATCGCGTATTTTCAGATGCATTCCTTCAACGTTACCGAAGCAGACAGCTCCGTCCATGTCACCGTCACACCTGACGTGGAAGGAATACCTGTCCGTTTGTTCCTCGGTATCAACAGCGCCCCCTCCCGACAGGTCTATAACTGGACAACGTCCTTGCCATTAGCGGTGGACTCCATGTACTCAATTCCATTAGGAAACAACTCTTACCTCCGGCCAGACCCGTTCCAGTGGTTTCTGTCCGCCAGTGACTTGGGACTGACTGGATCTGAACAACTGTTTCTTGGTAAAGTTTCATTAATTTACATTATCATCTCAAACAATTGAATATGCCTGACCAACTGTCTATTTATTAAAAAAATGCAAACTGTTAATATTATATTAAAAGAGCTATGTACTAAGTATTTAAATAAACAAGCGATCGTAGGCAGTTGGTCACATTTGGCCAGATACTACATTTTGGATTAAGGGTTTCCTATTCCTTACATGTGTGTGCTTTCTGGAATTTGTCCCATTACGAGTACAAACAAATAACAACAAGTATGTTATTTTTTTAGCAATAATAAACAGTAGGCCGAACAACTAAGACTAGTACTTTTAAAACTGTCTCAGTATTTTAACATTCTTCTTGTTTTTAAAGGGGTGGACCACGAGCCTTTCACGAACGACACGAGTACCAACGATACCACAGTAATGTGGGGTGACCTGTCAGAGGCTTTGGAACTGGGATATGGTGGAGTAAACTTCACCTTGAACTACACTCTCAAGATCTTCACTTCTAAGTGTCTGTTCTTTGACGACGCTCAGCAAGAATGGAGTTCTGATGGGTGTGAGGTGAGCAGATATTTTATTCTACATTTCCCAGCAGTTCCTCATACCTTCTAGTTGCTCTTGCTTTTTGACATCTGATGCCACTCACTAAACATGACCAGACAGAGCAAATGTGGTAAGGCAGACGAGTTAGCCCTACTGACATATCATTTCCTTTAAAGAAAATAAATGTAAAAGAGTCCGACCGCTGTCCAGAGAAGCAAACAATATCACATGCATTTGTAAATTGTAAAATTGTTAAATCTTTTTGGAAAGAGTTCACCACTTGGTGGAATGCTAAAACACAATTACAAATATTTCTAGAGGAAACAAAGCCATGTTGACAGCTATATATTACATATTTAAATACATTGTGCAAAAGGAATTTTTAGATTACAAAATATGTGCCAACATTTAGAGCACTTGATGTAAAAGGGGTAAGCCATAACACACTATGTATTTGTAATACTATGTGTATTTGTATGTAAAATTTGAAATAAATGATTTAAAAAATATATCATTTCCTTTATCATTAAATCATTCTAGCTTTTTTATTTCTGTGTCTCTAGGTTGGCCCGTTGACCAGTACTACATTGACCCACTGCCTGTGTGACCACCTCACCGCGTTCGGCTCCGACTTCCAGTTCTTCGTGGCGCCGAACTCCCTGAACATCCTGTCGGCGCTTCAGGGCTTCGCAAACATCGGCGAGAACCCGTCGGTTGTCATCACCATCGGAGTCCTGTTTGGACTTTATCTTCTGATTGTTATATGGGCAAGATGGGAGGACAAAAAGGACTTGTCAAAGGTAATCTAGAAGTAGCATGGATCAAGACATAAGGTCAGTACAGTTGGGGTTGACATAAACCGTTGTTTGTCAACAATTTTCACTGCTGCATCAGCAACGGTTTTAAATTTAAATGGAATCAGAGCTGATTATTGTGCTCTACCAACATAACCATCAGTGCAAAGGGGTCCTTTACCATGCCATACGTTTTTCTGCTAATGTTTACAGAAGAATAAGGAGGTAGACGAACTGTTTAGAGACGGATAAAAACGCCAGCTTATTAATCAGATGGGCTATCATTACGTGCGGGTTTCTTATTGCAGGTTGGTGCTACAGTACTGAGAGGAGCAGGTAGAAACAGCCACTCCTACCAGGTTCAGGTGTTCACGGGAACCCGCGCCAACGCTGCAACCAGCTCACAGGTGAAATGCGAATTTAGAACATCGTCTTAAGTCTTAATATTGGGAATTTCGTATACTCAACCAGCACTTGTCTACCATACCAGACACCTTCCTCGGAGCTTCTCGCCGCTATATGTAGCCAAACGTGGTGGCGCAGTTGCAGCAAGAACACAATCCCAAATGTGTCTAAGTTAAAGGAGTACTAACCTCCAGAAGGAGGTGCTATATTTCGACAGGCATTTATTTTTGGAAGTGAAAAATGCATATTATTTTACAGTATACAATTAAATGCCAATTTTGCGCGCAAGTCTTAAAACGCATCGAATCCAAGACAAACTCTCCAAATACCCTCAAAACTATCCCAGAATACACCACGCTACCCCATTGGTGTTTATGTTTTAAACAAAAAGTTACGTTACAGACCTCATTTCGGGGGCGATAAGAAAAATTCGTACCGTTTTGTGTTCTTTGGTATCTTACCAACCATTGCCCTTCTTGGTGTCCTTATCGCCCCTCATTTATGCCATAAAATATTGACGATGAAAAAAACGGCGTAATCTAGTTATCTTTTCCATAAGTGGCGTAATCTAATTATCTGTTCAAGTAATACTTACATGCAACTAAGTTGAGAAAATCAAAACACGCAGCGTGAAACTGGCGCTCACTGTATTTGACATCCTGACATTATAATATCCAAGCCACAGGTCAAGCAAAGTAAAGCAAGTAATTTCTCAATAATCAGCTTGTTAGTGTGTTTGTCTCCTACCATTTTCGCCAAAAAATGTTTATGTTGACCTGAAGTGTATGAGTATTGCGTAAGCCAGAGTTCCCGGATGTATCAATTGTGGTTCAGCATGGGGGAAAATCATATTAATATCACTTTACAAACATGCGCCGCGCAAGTCCTACAAGCGAAATTATGTAAAAAGTCGGCTATTAATATTGTATTCATTGCAGCATGATGTATCGGAAAATATCACTTCCTTCTGGAGGTTAGTACTCCTTTAAACTTTGCTACCAATACCCCCTCCCCCCCACCCCCGCACTCTTGGTTCATTATTTTGTTTCCAAATGTGTCATAACCGGTACACGTGCGTACATCCATAAATTAATAAGAATGAGATCAGGCCCACCTATAACAAGGCATTTTTTATCATGTTTGTTTGTTCCACAGGTGTTCCTGGTGCTAAGAGGAGAGTTGGGACAGTCTGTTCCGTACGTGTTGGAAGACAAAACCCGCATCACGTTCAAGCAAGGCGCTGTAGACACATTTGTGGTGACGTCAGCCTTTCATCTAGGTCCAATATATGCCATCCATATTTGGCACAATAATATCGGACCCTACCCGTCCTGGTAAGGCGATTCTTTAAGTTCTTCTATTGAGATCTTCTTAGTTTAGCTTCTAAAATGGATGTTGAAAATTTTGCTTAGTTTTGCAAGTACTGGAATCTTTTAAAATGTTGCTTTTTAACTGAAATGAATGAGAGAGGAGATAACGCCCAAATCTTATTTTGTCTGGTGGTCGTTATATCTCGTGTAATTTTTTTCCTGATACCTGACATTACCTGATAATCTTGATTAATTTACCCATTATCTCAATTATTCTACACATTGTTTGTATTGGCATTTAGGTTTTTAGAGCAGATTATCGTGACCGACCTTCAAGAAGACGCTAAACACGTCTTCCTGTGCAAAAGGTTGGTTCTGTTACATGTTTAATGTGAATGCCTAAAAGCTGCTTTCTAGATACATTATTATTTTATTTCTATATCAAATCAAATCAATACAGTACGTATGAAATATAAATTCACGACGAAAATATGTAATTACAGTGACAGTTCCTGATTTGAAATGAAGTGTATTAAAAATTTTATCTTTTTGGTCATATGATTAAATTTTTCCTTTGTTTTCCAATCAGTTGGCTGGCTGTTGAAGAGGGAGATGGAAAGGTAGACCGAGAAGTAAAAAGGCTACAGACAAGGATCTGACCCGGTTTGCTCGTCTCTTCTCCACTAAAACGTCTAAAGACTTTCGCGACGGCCATCTGTGGTTTTCTGTGATTGGTCGGCCAGCAACAAGGTTTGTGGTTTTCTGTGATTGGTCGGCCTGCAACAAGGTTTGTGGTTTTCTGTGATTGGTCGGCCAGCAACAAGGTTTGTGGTTTTCTGTGATTGGTCGGCTAGCAACAAGGTTTGTGGTTTTCTGTGATTGGTCGGCCAGCAACAAGGTTTGTGGTTTTCTGTGATTGGTCGGCTAGCAACAAGGTTTGTGGTTTTCTGTGATTGGTCGGCCAGCAACAAGGTTTGTGGTTTTCTGTGATTGGTCGACCAGCAACAAGGTTTGTGGTTTTCTGTGATTGGTCGACCGGCAACAAGGTTTGTGGTTTTCTGTGATTGGTCGGCCAGCAACAAGGTTTGTGGTTTTCTGTGATTGGTCGGCCTGCAGCCAGGTTTGTGGTTTTCTGTGATTGGTCGGCCTGCAGCCAGGTTTGTGTTGTTCTGGAATTGACCTGTTGGCTACATGAACATTGCAACAGTGCAACGGACTTTGGTAGTTACGTCGTCTAAGGTAAATGGCCCAATTGAAAACATTTACATTTTGCTTGGTGATTGTTATTCTTTTGGTTTGTTGGTAATATATTGCTAACCGTTTTTATTGAATGAAAGTTGCATCAGAGTACCACATGCGGTCATTAAATGTATTTCAGTTACTTGTGGGTCGCATCTATTTTGTTTTTCGAAATTTGCTAAATACTATTTATTGATGTAATGACATGCATGTCGTATTTTGATTTTAGAACCATCACTTGATTTGTACAATATCTCTCCCCGAAATAACTATTCAATTCTGCACCTGTACAGTCCCTTTAACCGAGTGCAGCGCATCTCCTGCTGCCTGTCTCTGCTGATGTGCACGATGCTCACCAACATCATGTTCTTCGGTAAGGGAGAAAGTATGCCGAAGCCACCGCCAGTCTACATCCTGGGGTTCGAAGTACAGTTTCCCATCTCCTGGGGCCAGGTACATACTACACTGCACTACATTACATGTGTATTTGCTTGTTTTTGTTCCATATTTCTAGAAATATATTGATGCAAAGAAAATATTATAGTACTCCCCAGGCCAGAAGATATCAACATTGGCCATACACGTCGATGTGAGTAACGGTCTCCAATAGTCCAAGACTCGACTCCATCAATTATTATGAATCGTATTCGATGACCCTATCCAGATGGCCTAAATCATTTAGTAAATGCACATGTGACCATATGTTACATTTTAACACGTTAACATGGTAACAGATGTGTATATAGTATACCGAAACGCTACGTATACATACCGAAACGCTACGTATACATTCCCACACTACATACTAAAAATGCATGTATGTATAGTACTGTACAACAATTTGTACCACACTTTGTACATTTTTGATCATACATGTAGACCGTTAGTTATTTCACTCCATACTTAAGTATGGAGGGAAATACTGTTTTTACTGATGATTCTCCTCCTTCTTCTTCTTCTCCTCCTGCCATTTCTTTAAATTGTTTCAATTCCTTCATTTTTGGGCCAAACGACCTGGAATTTCGTATAAAGGTAGAGTGGGTAAATACCCCTAGGCGTTTTTTTATTTTTTTTGATACAAGCTTTTACAATCGTTTTATTTGCGTTTTTAGCTGTTCCCATAGGAAAGTACTGTGGGGCGTACGCGCGTGACGTAATAAGAAAGGAATTCGGGGGCGGGCCCAAATATGGGCATGCAAGCATGAACCTGACGCAGCCTAATCTTTTCTTCTTGCTGATTGGCTGTTGGATTTGATTGGATTAACTCAATTAACACCTGTTCAAAGCCATTCCATTTTGACAGTATGAACTCAAGTGTTTTGGTAGGTACAGCACAGGCCACGAAATACGCATCAATTTTCGAGGGACGTTCTGCGGGAGAATGCAGGACGCTGTGCGGGACTTCCCTCGGGAGAGTGCGGGACGTCCTCCGGGAGAGTGCGATACGTTCTGCGGGAGAGTGCGGTACGTCCAGCGGGAGAGTGCGGTACGTTCTGCGGGAGCCAGACATTTTGCTCTTCTCTGTTGGAACAACGCAAGTTGGAGGTCAATGACCTGCGCCCGGCGTGTAAACAAGATTGGACAGGGAGCGGCTGTAATATCAAAGGAGCCGGCGGCTTCTGCTAGCCGGGTTGATAGTTAAGTAACATCAAGGTGGTTCAAAAGCAAACCTGATAAAGAAGGAAACCCCGTAGTTAATAGTTGAAAGTCTTGGTGGCTTGAGGCGATCGATACCGCCATGCTGTTTACTTTATATAACATACAATGCAGTGAGTGATGTGTATCGCAACGAGTTAGCTCGGTTGGTAACGCGCCAGACGGCAATCCCAGAAATTGTGAGTTCGAACCCCAGTGCATCGGATATTAACATTTTAAACAATTTTATCATTTTTAACAATTTTATCAGTTTTAACAATTTTATCAGTTTTAACAATTTTAACAATCCTGCATTTTAACAATTTCAACATTTTTTTTATTTTCGTTGTTTTGCTTTTAACATTCAAAAACTGATTGTTCTTACTCAAGAATGTCAATAACTTAGAATGTTAGTCTTTTGTATTTTTCCAACATACAAACCAAAATCACTTTGATGTTGTCACAAAAGTATGGAGCTGACAAGAGAGAATGAGTACGGTACTCTGCCAGTGTGAAGAATCTACAGAGGTATTACCAGTCACTAGTAGCAAGAGATAGACCACATTGAATGATGACGATGAGGACGAATCATATGGAGTACTATCATAGCTTAGTACAGAAATTCTACTGCTTTACTTTACTTTACTTTCTTTCACTCTGTACATGCAATTAGCTCACTGGCATGATTTTAAAAATAAAGGTTATGATAATCATATTATATGTATAGCTTATTCAATGTATGGCTTCATAGTTTATGTGATTGTTAATAAGGCCATGTTGATTTGATTGTATGGATGGCATCTGTGCGCGCATCGGTTTTCGTTAATTTAAAACTAAGTTTACGACATTCATACAAAACATCTGGAAACTAAGCAAACACACTCTGTAAATTGATTACTGTAATTCCCGATTTTTTTTTCACTGTACCGCAACGTAACGCAAGCAGGAGGTCAATGTTCACGGTTTTCACTGTCACCTCTGTACCGTGAACTTATCTTTACAGTTAGGAAATAATTCCTGGACTTTCTTTTTCCTGCAACTGTCACCACCGTAAATATATAGTTCCGTGAACATGTCCATGTTTCTCAGACCGTGAAAATTTTGCTACCGTTAGTAGTAGTTGCAATTTCGTCATTAGTAGTATTTAGATACCTGCAATATGTAACTTTGAAATTGAGATAAGTGTAAAGTAAAGCTGTCGAGATTTAAAGTGCTTGTCGTTGTATCTTTGTAAAAAAAAGGGAGATAATGGCCAAGTGCCATTTTTGTAAATATCTGTCGAGATTCAAAAAGCTTGTCCTTGTATGATTGCAGTATGATTTATTCAGCATCTTCTATTTTTGTATGGGGAGGGAGATGGAGTGAAATATTACATTTGCTCCGAAGCAAATGTTGGCCTTTCTAGTTAATCACTGTTTCTTCTCTCTTTTTTAGACATAAGTTTCAATCTGCATACTTGGCAATGTATTATCTTGTTCTGATATCACCACTACATTACCATTACAGATAATGATCGGTATTCAGAGTGCTCTGATGGTGATCCCCGTGAATCTGCTCATTGTACAAATTTTCCGGAATTGCGCGGCAAGACCTCCCAAGAAAAACAAGGGTGAGCCTGTTGAAAATGTGTTAATGCTACATAGTCACATTGCATGTATAACCACTTTTGTTTTCTACCGACCCTTAAGTTTTACTGCATCCCATGTTAACTTGGTGAGTGGATGGCATATTATTTTTTGTTCTTCTCTCAAAATTGGTCTTTTTACCACCTAATTTTTACCCGGTGTAAGTTTTAAACTATTGCAGGGAATTGCTATAATAAAAAGGTGAGTGTAATGTGATCGTAATTGTTGTGTGATATCTCAATTACATTTTTAAATTAAAATTACGATCTATATGCTCATGAACTTTTCAGTTGATATGAGAAACGTACCAAGAAAAGATCCAGAAGGCAGGGCATCCTCAAGGATGTCGCTTAACAAGGACGATAATGTATTAGACCGGAAATCGTCCCCCTACGAAGTGCCATCAGGAGGTGAAGGTGCATCCACTGCTAAAGTCAGTGAGAAAGTTGGACAACAAGCCAAAGAACAGGACTTCCCACACCAGACAGCCGTTTTGGTCGAAGAAGTTGATGATGTGGAAGATGAAAGCTACGACGCCACAGGTATATACTGTATTTTGTATTCTTACGTAGTTCATATCAATAGGCTTTCCCCAGATGTATTGAAAAAGCGTATATTTTACAATTATCATTTTTGCTTTTCAATGCGTTTCAGTAATGCAGAGTGACCAATCAAAGAAATTGTCTGATATGGCAAAGAAAAAGAAGAAACGACTTTTGCCATGGTGGTGTGTATTTTTCGGTAAGTTCATCTTCGGTTATGAAAATTGACATGATTTCTTGCATGTCCAGTCTTTAGTTTTTTTACATGTAGGCTCTGACATTCCATATAACTATCATCGACAATAAACATTTAATTGATAATAATACCAACGAGGAAACGATTGTATGTTTATTTCTAACTTGCCTTTAGTGTTCAATTGTACCTTAGTTAATATCCCTATGTTGGCTTCCGTGTATACGTGACAGTGTTTATTTTGCCTGGTGCTTTGTGTTTGGATAGACAACTTGTACCAATGTGACAGATAAATAGAAAAGTCACCACAGTATGTATAACGTTGACGTCTGTGTTACAGCATGGTTCCTTGTGTTTTCCACGTGTTCCCTGTCGGCGTTCTTCACCATGTTGTACGGGTTCGAGTACGGCCGTGAGAAGGCCGAGGCCTGGGTTCTCACCTTCCTAACATCCTTCTTCTTCGACCTCGCCATCTCTCAACCACTCAAGATCCTACTTATAGGATTTGTTTTTGCGCTGATAATAAAGGTAAGACAACTGCAGATCGCTTAGAATTACCTTAATTATTTCCTACATTCGTAAAGTGTACTCAGTACGAGATGAATGATGTTAAAAATTTGCCAGCTCCAACAAAACAGTCCTAGTATTGTACATAATCGTGATGTGAACTGGATGTAAATAATTGTTTATTTAGCTGGACGTCTTACACTTTTCTTTCCTCATTTTAGAAACCTGACTCCTTGAACGATGACGTCCCTCCAGCTCAACTTTACGAAGATGAGGAGTTTCTGGGACCTCAGGCTCATGAGGTAAGTGTTTCGGTTACTTCCGTGGATATGTGTTTTAACAATAGGTAGAGAAGCACATTCAAAACCTTTTCTTGAACACAAGCCTACCAAGGTTGGCTGACATTAGGGATTGGAGCAGTCTGGTGAGATTTTAGGCCAAACAACCTTTTTTTACGAATAAAAATCAAATTTGAGTCAAATTTACCCGCGCCCTAATATAATTCCGAGCTCTGGCCAACCATTGCGAGGATCCCCTATACACCCCCGACCTCCAGACCTACTCGTAAACACGATTGGAGGGAGTTCGACTAGTGTTTGGGAGTCGATATTCTACTACGTGTGCCACGGACTTTAACCAGAAGACTTACGACGTACTTATTTCCAAATGTGCTTAACGTTTTATTGTTCCTAGACTGAAGACTCATCCAAAGAGACAACCCCAGAAGCAACAGGACCTCCAGATCAGAGACTGCTAGAGACTGCCAGGGAACAGCGATTTATTGAGCTTGGCTTCAGGGATGCGTGTTACGACTTTGTGTTCTACACCAGCTACATCCTTCTCCTGATAATCATAGCAAATGGAAACAGGGACCAGTACATGTACCAAATGTCCAACCACCTTCATGACACCTTCGTAGGACCTTTCTCAGTGGTTAGAAGCTAAGACCATTATTAGCCAGGATAGCAAATGTAAAGTATAGCTTTAATAGAGAAACAGAGACTCCAGATCGTTTCTATATACCAAGACAGAATATGTTGCTTTTTTTTGCTATTTATGACTAATTTTGACCATTTTCATCATTTCGCGATTATTCGCATGTAGAGTAATGGTGTAGCAAATAGAAAATGATCAACGTCGGACGTTGAACGTGTTTTGTTTTACTTTTCAGGTCAATGACTTCAAAACATTCTGGAAATTCGTCAGAGTAAACATGACTTCAGACCTTCACGACGTGAAATGGTACAATGAGAAGTCCCTTAGCAGGCCAGGCTTTCTAGAGGACACCAGTAGTTTCCTAGTCGGGCATCCCAGGCTCCGTCAGGTCCGAGTGTCTGCAGATAAAAGTTGTGACGTCCCGGGTGTAATGGCGAAGGTGATGACTGACTGTGACCGGCCCTACAGCCTCTTGGACAGTGACGATAACAGTTATGACGTCGGCTGGACACGTAACAACATGACATTTGACGTAAGAAACTTGGCGAATGTTTCGTACGGCCAGAGACCATGGATATACCGGCCTGCATCGTTAAGTGGTAAGACAAAAATCTATTTTGCGAAGTGGTTTTGGTATAAGACAACGTTAAACGTCTTACAGTTTAATGTTCTTTGTTTTGTCAGTACTCCCTTGAGTTAAAATAAGCGATTTTATATTATATTATTAGCTGTAATGTTTTTTTTTTGTTTCTTATTGATTCTCGTCTATTCTACCCAGCGGCTGTTCCTGACTCTGGTGAACATGGCACCTACTACGGCGGTGGTTACCTGGTGGAACTATCCAACAGCAGCAGCGCCGACATGGAATTGATAGATGAACTGCAGGAAATGGACTGGATAGACGACAACACGAGGGCAGTTTTCATAGAGTTCATCGTGTACAATGCGAACGCAAACCTGTTCGCTGTCTTCAACTTACTAGCTGAGTTTACCAACCTGGGGAGAGCCTTCCCGCAAGGCGAGGTAAGTCAACACAAGCCAGAACGATGATGACAGCTTCAAGAAGTTTCAACGCAGTTTTCAGTGTTTCTTTTACTGTGTAAGGTACTGTTGCATGGTGTTTCTATTTCTCACCCATCCCATGCTGTTATTGCACAAGTTTGTATTTTATGTTGTTTAGATCATGGTGGTCCGGTTGTACCCGTACACGACAGCCTGGGGGTTCGTACTGCTGGGATGTCACGGTCTCTTCCTTCTTGTCTCTTTGTATCTTGCATTTGTAGAAGGTAGGAGAGAATTTTGACTTCCTTCACATTATACTGTTTCATTCATATGCTTACGGGAATACCACTTTTCGAAGACCGATAAACAGCAATTTGTTCTTAGAAAAATATCAACAAAGGATATTATTTCTTTGTTGTTAAAATTGTTCCACCAAATAATCAACAATTGATATGGCCATAGATGTTAACTAAATGTATATGTATGACCAATACCATGATCATGGGCTAGATTAAGTGTACTCCATGCATGTCTGCAACTGTTCCAGTACGCCGCATACTGTCGCTGGGTACGGAATACTTCAAGATGTTCTGGCGTGTAGTGGAGCTCGTGCTGTCCCTGTTGGCTCTGGCGGAAATCGGGGTTCACCTTTATACCGCCTACCTGATTCTCGGCTTCAACACAAGTCAGAAAGATAGTAACAGCGGGGATGAGAGGTAGGATATCAAAACACTAAACGGCATTTGGTGAACGTATGCTCTCCTTATGCTCTCCTTTTCAAACTACAACTATTCATACTTAGTCTAGTACCTAATAGTAGTAGATATCCGAAGTGTACTATAGGGCGTTTATGGGTTTGCTATAGTTTATACCCATTAAGTATCACACACAAAGGTGTGCAACGAAGAGCAATCCTTGTCTTACCCGTAACTTTTCTTGCTACTTGTAACTACCCGACAGGGCATCGGATTAGAAATTTGACGGTAGCATCACAGGTGGTCATGTGGCTGTTCCTGTATATTGATTTTTTTGTTTTGTTTACCGACATAAAACTCATCTAAACGTTTTGTTTCACCCCACAGATACAACAAGTACAAACAAGCTGCAAGCTGGGAGAAAATCAACACGTACATTCTCGGCTGGCTGGTCTGTGTGGCGTGTTTGAAGATGCTGTACTTGTGCCGATTCAACAAAACCATACAACGTGGGCCCAAAGTGGTTAGAAGGGCACAAGGAAAATTGCTCAGCTTTCTAGTTATATTTGTGACGGTTTTTATGGCGTATTCTCAGTTTTCGTACCTTGTCCTCGGTACCAAACTCACCAAGTATGGAAGCTTTGTACGGACCATGCAAACGTTGTTTGGCGTCATGCTTGGAGACATGGACTATCCTACAGTGAAGTCTGCACACGACGTACTTGGGCCGTTGATGCTACTAAGCTTCGTGGTCTTTGTCAGCAATATCTTGATAATGATGTTCCTAGTAATTCTCAGTGATGCCTATTGCGACGTCGTGGTGGAAGAAGAACTGAAGGGTAAATCTGAAAATGAGAAAATCAAGGAATACGGCGTGTGCAGATTGAAGAAGCTTCTTCATAAAAATCCCAATGGTGTCGCTATAACCAAGCAAAAATCAGAAGCAGAAATATCTGTCATAAGCGACATGCCGGCATCAATTCCAACAAGAAACATCGATGGAAAGTCGTTGAAGAATTCTTTATCAGGCGAGGAGGCCGGATCACAGAACGACCTGAAACAAGGAGCTTGCGGACCTGTCTGGTTGGATGAAGACTGGCAGAAGTTACGATCGAGCTACGCGAACAAGTTTGACGAAGCGGCAGGACCAGCGGACATAACGTGGCCTGAAGGAGCTTGTGGTGAAAACTCAAAAGTTGGGACAGCTCGGCGCCGCAGCTCAACATTTCAATCGAGACGTACACTCTCTGGGATTGAAGAACATCCTCCGAAAGACCCATTGAAGCTGGAGAACAATGACAGTACTTCGCCAGTGGACATGGCGTCTTCGTTTGATGTTGCTAGTGGGAGTCAGCAAAGAGAAGTCCAACCCGCTCGGTCCAACAGCTTATTAGCTCTTCTACAAAAAATTCACCCTTCTAGCTTTGACAAACTTTTTCAAAATGACGCCTTGGACAAAGAGAGCAGCAAGGGCAGCAATCCTGCAGGGTCAGTAGTGGATGTCGATGGGGATAACCAGCGAGAAAACAGCATGACTTCCCGGTGCCACAGCGCTTCATCTCAAGCAAGACCACGCTCCTCTGGGATTGAAGGTCATTCACCAAGCGACACTTCGATGCTGGGGAGCGGTAAGCCGGCTAGGCCAGTGGACATGGCGTGGTCGGTGGATGTTGTCGGAGAGAATCAGCAGCAGGGTCAAGTCAGAGAAGATCGTCGCCGCATCAAACGTCAATCCACTGTTGTCTCCTTCGGCGACGTTGAACTACCACTTCCAGGGTCAGACTCACAAGTTTAATGCTATCTTCAAGTTGTTAGATGCTTTTCCCTCATTTCACTCCAATCCATATTCTACTGTAGAATGGATAAACGTGGAGAATGTAGGGGTGAGCGTAGTGCATGCAGCTATAGTCCTTCACTTGAATAGCCACTGCAACTTAACAACAACCATTTCTTTGTAGTACTTGTTGTACCTAGTACCTGTCTCTGGATGTTAGAATATTCCGATTCACGTAGTGCATGCAGATCTAGTCCTTAACTTGAATAGCCACTTCAACTTAACAACTACCATTTCTATGTACTGCTTGTTGTACCTAGTACCTGTCTCTGGATGTGAGAACATACCGATTTACGTAACTTAACTTGGATTGTTTTCCTACTCCGTAGTTGTCATGATCGTAGCATCCTTTGTCTGAGTTGCATGATTGAGCTGGTCCACGGTGGTAAAATCTGGGCTGAAAAGTTCCCACATGTCATAGAACCCGAACTGTGTTCGATCGTGTTCGATCTGGGGAATTCGAATCGAACCCGCGTTCTATTTCGGGGTCACCTGCGGTCATTTACTATAAAGCGGCAAAACAAGCCTTTCTACCTCCGTGCATTGCAACAGATAAAAAACAACACTTTTCTGTAGATACAAACAGTTTCCAGGATAGTACATGTCCGCTATCATTTTTTGTGGACATGTA
>NW_017803713.1:615033-623866 GCF_001625305.1 Branchiostoma belcheri | reverse complement strand
CGATTTTTTGAAAAATGGGCCTCAATTTTTGAATTATGGGTAATTTAGTGAGAAAAATGTCAAAAAATGCCATTTTTTCACCAAAATGTCGACAAAAACTAGACTTAAAATCAGAAATTAAAAAATCCCTAAAACACGATTTTTTGTCTTATTCCTAGTCTGCGAAAAATATAAAAATCGGGGATCTGGGGTAATATACGTAGCCAGGTTTGAACGATGTTTGCCTAAAAACGTGACATGACCTGTGCTCGGAAACCCGAAAATAATCGTCTTTCTGAGCGAAATTTTAAAAAATCATTGATTTAACATAAAAAGCTAACATTTAAAGGATGATAAGACGATAATTTCATCTTAATTTGACGAAATTTACCCCTGAATATTATTTGTGTATTTTCAAATATTTTACGGGTAGTCCAAAACAGGCCAAAATAGCGTGTTGTAACCCGATACCTTTTAGAACGCGCATAGCAATGGGAAAGAATGCCGTAGTGACAGACCGCCGTGGTCTTTTGTGTACATTGTTTGACTCATGTGCATGTATGTATCACCAGATCAGTGCTAACGTTGACTTTTGTTTTGTGACTTTAGGTCTTCTGACTTGGAAGTTGAAGACGTTTGAGACACAGAGATGATGTGGGCAGAATTGTGTGTTGTCCTAAGGATTATAATCGACATTCGGCAAGGAATCTACACTCAGCTATACGTCGCGTCGATTCATAAACACCTTATCATTATAAAATAAACTGCATATTTATACCATTGTAGACTTCAGCAAATGCTAAAATTTTTACTGCCCTATATTGGGCCGACGTAATGTACGTATTCATTTGGACAGCATGGTATTAATTGTGCACGACGTTGTGAATCTTTTGCAGTATCGGTATAAATTTTGCCATACATTATGCCATGTACGGATGACTATAAAATTTAGGAAGCTTTTATTTACTGATATTTTGTAGCTACTGAATATACCATTGAATAATGTGTTTTCTTTTTACGTAGGACAGAATTATTGAATTTTTACAGTACTAATAATAATGTTGATCTAGCGGAAACCAAGTTGATAAAAGCTCCTTGCGGAAACAGGGTACTGTTATCTGTGAAATCGGGGTGTTTTGTATTTTCACGTTACCTTTACTCATGATATATCCAAAAGTGGATATAAAATGTTTAGCGTGACAGGAAAACAATAGGTAATGTCTGAAATAAATACATGATATATACTGTTACTCAACACTCGTTCTCATTCAAATTTGCAAAATGCTGTCACCACTCTTTACGACTAGATATAAGCCAAATCATGGACCTCATCATTGCTTTCTTCACTTTCTTCACTTTATTAAAGGTGAACATCTTTTTGGTGTTGGAAGTTAAGTGAAGGCGAACATCACTAAAAATAACATACTTAAATCGGGACCTCATTTGCATAATTTATGAAGAAATTCTAGATTAGTCATTTTTATAAGACAAACCTGTCATTAGGTAAATGATATAATGATATGATTTGTGCAAATGTGGAACTTTAGATCTTGTTTTCATAATCAATGAAAAACATAAAACAATTTGTCAACATTCGTCAATGCAAGGGTAACATCATTTGGTGAAGGTATGAGATCGTGGACCTCTAGTTGATGTTATTTGACTGTAAGATGGGAAATATTTGCCACAGCAGTTGATAGATGTAAACAATTAGGCCTTTCGAATCTTTATATATATTTTTTCACATTCTAACATTTCATTACTAGGCATGGTAACAGCACACTCAACTCATATCAACTTACATGTATCGTATGTCGCTACCAACGCAGAGGACGAATACAGGACAAGACAATACTCAGGAAAGTCGTGTGAAGTGCCTATCCCAAGGGCACAAGATAGTAGGTGGCATGTTAGGACTCGAACCCAGGATCGCTTGGTTCCAAGTCGAGCACGCTGCATCTACGCCACACGACCCCACTTCTTACTTACTTAGGCCCTTCGCCCTTGCCAGGGCATAGGCCACCGATTATGTTCTTCCACTGCACTCGTCTCTGGGCCTTCTTTCTCAGGTCCTGCCAGCTGGTTCTGATACTCCTCATCTCCTCCTCCGTGTCCCTTCTCCGGCTGTTCTTAGGTCTACCATTCTTATGCTTGTCTTGGGTGTCAGAAGGGGAGTCAGCTTTCCAGTTTCCTTCCGGCTTTCACTGTCTAGCGTCATGAACCCCCTGTGTGGGGGCCCTTCCTTTCCCATGACGGGTTCATGTTGGGTTCTCATCATCGGTGCTTCTGTAACTGTTTCTTTTTACAGGTAGGGGTGTTGACCCTACGCCAACCCTTTTAACCTCTGGGTAGAGGTTGTCCACATTTCGTCTGGCCTCTGCCCCTTGACCTGTCCAACATGGGTGACCCTGCCAGGAGTGCTAAGCACTCCCGCTGGCATAGCTCTTGGGGTCATTGAGACACGCAAGCTCTCATACCGCGACAAGGCGTGGACATTTTGAGAGCACACGACCCCACACAATCTTAATATTTTTCTATATCGATTTAAAATGAAAATAATAAAAAAATAACACAAACAATTTACTGGTTCATGAGATAAATATTTAATGCATTCAAAACAAGGTTATAATAAGTACTAAGCGATATCAGCAGCAATAGCGCAATGCTTACCTTAACAGACGCTTTACACACAAACCTCCAAAGCTCATACATTTTTAACTATCATAATTATTGAATGCATAATAGATAATGTCTAACTTTATTTGGCTTCCGTCCAACGTGATTTTTGTTTTAGTAGCATAAGTGGCCAACTTATTTCAGCTCATATAAGTTGACAATGATGTTAATGTTCATAATAATGTTATTGTCACACATAACAGATATACATAGGCACATGCCTCTTTGACTGAACTGATATATTCTTACCTTATCTTGGCCTAGTCTCATAAGTATTTTTTACATGTATGTTATATTCTATTATTTTAAGTTATCGGTTTTCATAATAGATAAAGCAACAGCTTTTTATTCGCAATGCATCTTTTTGTGTGTATGTGTGTGTGTGTGAATGTGTATCTCAGTGTGTGCATGTGTGTATGTGCATATTGGGGGATTTGCATATGAAATGGGGATTTGCATATGAATCGATGCAAGATGGCTGCTATTTGATTTTCTGCTGCTGAATCTTCCGAGAATCTGCCGAAAATCCTGATCAAACTGAACCATCCGCTTCTACAAGTTTCACGGTTACGAAGATAAGTACCTACTGACGGACTGCAGAAACTTTTTGTCGTGTTTTTGTTTGTTTTTAACGTGATTTGAGAACGGGGAAAAATCGTCCACCATGCCAAGATGCGAGGACTGTCGGGGTGTGGGTGGACAGAACTGTCAGGGTGATTTGATACTGTGTCGGAGGTGTGTAGACCGTAGGCGCCTTCCCTCTGTCAACAAGGAACCTGCGACCTTCACTAGACCAAAGGATGTAGCTGGAAGTTCCCCCAACCCGATCCAAGGTAGCTGTCATCAGGAGGTAAACAGTGCTGCCGTCCCCGCCATTGAAGATGAGGTTGGAAGGAATGTCAGCGGCGAGTGTGACGATAGGCGCCACGGTGAGAACGATCACATTGAATGCGAACGTTGTCTTAAGTGGATGTGTGCACCATGTATGAAGATGCCTAAAGCAATGCTTAATGCGCTCATTAAGTACCGATCTTTACACTGGTATTGTCCTACCTGTGAGCCATTAGCTGTCGATGGAGCACGATCCGAAGCTGTTAATTGCACAAGTGATGAAGTGAGAGAGAAACGTTACGATGAAGTGATGATAGCATCAATTGCAGAAAAGACAGCCACAGCCATAGCCGTCAGCATCGAAAGCAAAGTTAAAGACTTAACGTTGACTAGTGCCAATAACAGCTTGCAGTCCCAGGGTCAAGGGCAAAGGCAATCTTATGCAGACGTCACGAGGAATCTCAGCCGCTTCACAGGTACTATCAACAAGATTGTGGCAGGTACCTCTACCCCTCAGTCGTCCTCGTGCAATCCTCAAGATTCCAGGGAGGTGGTCCAGTTGGTGGACGAGTACATCGAGCGGGAGAAGAGGCGCAAGAACCTCGTAGTTTTCAACGTGCCAGAGGACGTGAAGGACGATGCGACTGACAGCATGTTGAGTGATAAAGAACTATTTAAGGACATCATCAAAAAAGGAGTTTAACCTCATCCCTAAGGTACAAGCAGCCTACAGATTGGGACGAAAGACCTCTGACAAACCAAGACCGCTCTTGATCAGAATGGACAATGACGACACCTCTAGCCGCGCTCTGATCCTCAGAAGAGCGAAAGACTTAAGAAACAGTTCCCGCTGGAGCAGAGTGTACATTGTGCCCGACATGACACCAAATGAGAGGGAAGCGGACAGAAAGCTGCGACAGGAGCTCAAATCAAGGAGAGAAGCAGGAGAAGAAAACCTGGTCATCTGGCGTGGGCGTATAGTGTGCACGCAGACACCTCGGGAATCCCGGCCGCGGGACAGCCGCGATGACCATTCCCAAGCCTGACTTGATACGTACAACCACCCATCATGTAGAAACAGGAAAGAGAAAGGCAAATTGAACATTATGTACACAAACATAGACCAACTACCAAACAAGAGGGATGATCTCATGTTAGCCATAACAACAGAAGAGCCTGATGTGATCATACTTACCGAAGCAATCCCTAAGGCTCAGAGACTACCTCTTGGGGCAGCTAGAATCAGCATCCCAGGATTCACGGCGCACACGAATTTCAACCCTGACCAAGGAAAACCTCGGAGCACTGGGTCAGCGTGGGATAGTGATCTACACAGCAGACCACATCGATGCGACAGAAGTCTCCTACAATGATATTGAGTTCCAGGAACATTTGTGGGTACAAGTACGTTTGCAAAGGCAAGATAAGCTGATTATAGGAGGCATCTACCGAAGCCCATCCTCTGACCTAAGGTTGTCAACCGAACACTTGTCACACCTTTTACAAGTAGTTGTGGGGACCAGACCTACACACCTCCTAATCACCGGAGATTTCAACTACCCTGAAATCGAACTGGAAACAAACAACCTCACGTGCAAATGATGCTCACCCTTCCCACCAATTTCTACGCTGTGTGCATGAAAACTTGCTGTACCAGCATGTCTTCAAGCCGACTAGATACCGACCTGGAGAAGTACCGAACGTTCTCGACCTTGTTTTAACAAATGAAGATGGAATGGTGGAAAATATTGAGTACTTACCAGGCATTGGACAGAGTGATCATATACGGCTGCAGTTCGAAATCAAGCTGTACACTGAGAGAAAGGACAACTCAAAGCCAAGGCTCAATCTGTACCGCGGCGACTATGCCAGTATAGCTGCAGACTTAGCTGGTATTGACTGGGACACTAGACTCGAGAACAAGTCTTTTGACGAAGCGTACAGTGATTTTAAAAACGTTCTGCAAGCCAGTATTGATTCACACATTCCCCGGACTAGTAAGAAATCATCCAAGAGGAATTTGTTCGCAACCCGTGAAGTAAAGAAACTCAGCAAGAAGAAACGGGCTAGTTGGGACCGGTACACTATCTCTGGAGACGAGGTGGATTACGCACGTTACTCTGCTACTCGCAATGACCTCAGAAGCCTCACTAGAAGACTCCGATATGAGTTTGAATCCAACTCGTTCGGGATTTAAAACAGAACCCAAAGTCATTCTGGAGATATGTTAACTCTCGTCTGAAAACAAAAACTACAATTGGAGACCTAAAGAAGGCGGACGGCACCATGACTAGTAGCAACAAAGAGAAAGCAGACACCTTAAACCAGTACTTCTGTAGTGTGTTCACTGAGGAAGATACCGACAACATGCCTTGTATGGAAGCCATGTACCATGGATCTCCTCTGGAAGATATTCCAATTACGCCTGAAATTGTCTTGAAAAAACTGAAAAAAGCTTAAGAAGGGCAAGTCACCTGGACCAGACGAGTTGCACCCTAAGATTTTAGCCGAAGTTGCGGAAACCGTAGCCAATCCACTTGCTCTCATCCTTCGAAAGTCACTAGATGAAGGCCGCCTGGCAGACGAATGGAGAACTGCCCACATAACTGCCATTCATAAGAAGGGACCGAAGACCGAACCTGGAAACTACCGCCCAATAAGTCTCACATCTGTCATCGTGAAACTCTTCGAATCTGTTCTAAGGGACGCACTTGTAGAACACATGATGTTGAATGATCTGTTCTGTGACCAACAGCATGGTTTTGTGCCCGGCAGATCGTGTACGACACAGTTGATTACCACCATGGATCAGTGGACCCGGGCGGTGGAGGAAGGTGAACCTCTGGATGCCATTTATCTTGATCTTAGAAAGGCGTTTGACTCGGTTCACCATGCTCGCCTGATGTACAAACTTAGCCAGTATGGCATCAGCGGCAAGTTACATGCCTGGATCCAAGCGTTCCTAACAGACAGAAGACAGCGAGTGTGTATTGATGGTGACATGTCGGACTGGGTGAAAGTAACAAGTGGAATTCCCCAAGGATCTGTACTAGGACCATTTCTTTTTGTTGTTTTTATTAATGACATGCCCAGCGCTATCAGCAGCACCTGCTACCTCTTTGCGGACGACGCCAAGGTGTTCCGTCGTGTTAATTCTCCAGACGAGGTTGCCACCTTACAAGCAGATATCAACAACTTGGCAGTGTGGTCTAAAGACTGGCAACTCTGTTTTAACATCGAGAAGTGCAAATGCATGCACATTGGGTATGGTAACCCCTGCCAGGAATATGAGATGCAAGGCCGCACCTTGGAAGATACTAGTGAAGGGCAGGATCTGGGTGTGATTGTTGACAAGAAACTGAAGTTCCACGCGCACTGTAATGCCGCTGCTGGCAAGGCATTCCGAACGCTGGGATTGATCAGGAAGAGCTTCCAACGTCTCGATGAAACAACTGTGCCCTTGTTATATAAAACTATGGTCCGTCCTATAATCGAGTACGGAAATGCAATATGGGGTCCTTACCTCAAAGGAGACCAGGAGCTGCTTGACAGAGTCCAGCACAAGGCAACGCGACGTTATACCTGGATTTGACGAAATCAGTTATGAGGACAGACTACGGCGCCTGAAACTCCCTACCCTTGGTTATCGCCGTAAAAGAGGCGACATGATCCAGATCTTTAAGTTCGTCAAGGGTTTTGACCGCGTTGACCCGAACAGCCTGTTCAACTTCAACGTTGATGGACGCACGAGAGGTCACTCGTACAAGATAGTCAAACCTCAGGCCAAGAAGTCAACCAGAGCTAACTTCTTTAGTGTTAGGACAGTGAATTCTTGGAACAGTCTACCGGCCGAAGTTGTAGCTGCTGAAACTGTTAATAGTTTTTAAGTCAAAGATAGACAATTTCTGGAAGGGAAGGAGTACAACACTGACTTTACATAAGAAACTCCCAAAAACTCTCACATTTTAACTCTTCAGAACTGAACTTTATATTACAACTGAACTTTATATTTAGTACTGGACTTTATAGTTAGAATTGAACTTTTTATCAGAACTGAACTTTATATTTAGAACTGGACTTTATAGCTAGAACTGAACTTTATATTAGAATTGAACTTTATATTTGTGTTTTAGAACTGAAACTTGTGTTTAGAACTAAACCTAAAATTTGTGCTAGAACTCAACTTTATTTAAGCTTAGAACTGAACTTTGTGTTGTTTAAACGTTTAGCTTAAGAAGCGGATTTATATAGGCTATATAGCCTCTTTATCCGACCATTATTATATATGTATATATATGTATATGTATATGTATGTGTATGTACCGTGGCCGACAAGTACAAAATTTTACACCGCAACTTTTGGTGTTTTACACCGCAACTTTTGGTGTTTTACACTGCAACTTTGGGTGTTTTACACTGCAACTTTTTCTGTGTTTTACACTGCAACTTTTGCTGTGTTTTACACTGCAACTTTTGCTGTGTTTTACACTGCAACTTTTGGTGTTTTACACTGCAACTTTTGGTGTTTTACACTGCAACTTTTGCTGTGTTTTATACTGCAACTTTTGCTGTGTTTTACACCGCAACTTTTTGTGTTTTACACTGCAACTTTTGGTGTTTTACACTGCAACTTTTGGTGTTTTACACTGCAACTTTTGCTGTGTTTTATACTGCAACTTTTGCTGTGTGGAAAACTTACACCCCTCCCCTTTTATAATGGACGGTCCCCCTGTCAGGTCAAAGGTGACAAAGATGGCGGCGGCAAGTCACAAGCTGACGTCTAGGGACATTAAAATGAAGAAAAACGATGTCCATACCCAATAATAATGAACTAACCTGCAGAAAATTTATATCATTGCTGTTGATGTCTGGAGCTGGATATCTGACGTCCTTGATAAATTTGTTGTGACGCATGGCAGCAAAAAGCAACATAATTTTTAATCACTGGACCTGGTCGAACATTTTTAAATTTATCCCGGTCTATAGGCCAAAGCTAGAAAAACCTTTAGAAAAAAAACTAACGTCACAACGTAGCCAAGCTTTTCCTCTAAAAAACTTATGCACGAAAAGGATAACTCAGTCGACGTAGTTTGCATGCCATCGTTGTCAACTTTGACCTGACAGGGGGACCGTCCATTATAAAAGGGGAGGGGTGTAAGTTTTCCACACAGCAAAAGTTGCAGTGTAAAACACAGCAAAAGTTGCAGTGTAAAACACAGCAAAAGTTGCAGTGTAAAACACCAAAAGTTGCAGTGTAAAACACCAAAAGTTGCAGTGTAAAACACCCAAAGTTGCAGTGTAAAACACCAAAAGTTGCGGTGTAAAACACCAAAAGGTGCGGTGTAAA
>NW_017803713.1:608609-615013 GCF_001625305.1 Branchiostoma belcheri | reverse complement strand
CAAAAGTTGCAGTGTAAAACACAGCAAAAGTTGCAGTGTAAAACACCCAAAGTTGCAGTGTAAAACACCAAAAGTTGCAGTGTAAAACACCCAAAGTTGCAGTGTAAAACACCAAAAGTTGCGGTGTAAAACACCAAAAGGTGCGGTGTAAAATTTTGTTCTTGTCGGCCACGGTATGTATGTATTATGTGTGTTTGTATGTTTGTGTGTTTGTCTCTACAGACCATTGCACGACTTACGTTCAAGCAGCAAACTATTACACTCTTTGAGTTATCCTTCAAAAACAACCATTTTAACAGCAGCATATACCCGCAGTCATATTACATAGACGGAACCTACTGAAGCTAATACACCATTAAAAATGAAAAAAAAAGCTCACATATCAGGCTACATAAAGCAATCGGACATGAATCATTATCATTCAACTGGATTGATTACATTCTATAAAGTACTAGGTCCAATCCTCTCCCAGATCGTACCCAGAACCACGCTTGAACTTTGATGCAGCCACGTAATCATCATCATCATTATCATCATCGCCTAAACCTGGCAACGGGACGTTCAGACTGGCGAACCCAGAATCTCGGCGTAAGTCAGGGGCGACTTTGGACGAGGACACCACGCTGGTTCTGCGGCTGCCTGCACTTAGGCATGACGAGGTTGATGAACTCCGGCTCCGGCGGTTCTCAACGTGCAGCTCGCTACGGGATTCACCGTGTTCTTCATCGGCTTCAAGAATGGGCTCGACACGGGGAGAGACTGGCGGAGACACTTCTGCATTTGGAAACAAAATGACCAAGAATTAATCGTAGAGAGGGACTAACACAGTTGGGGCGTTATTACTAGAAAGCTTAAAACAACTCCTGCAAAAAATGCGCAAAGATTGAGTATAACAAATCGTTTGGTGTTAAATAGCTGCGTGGCTGTGAAGCTGATGTGTTACATCAATCGACGGTTACATACCGGCTATACACGTCAGATACAGAAGGTTGTGTGTTACGCCGAAGTGCGGTTATACCGGCTATACAGATACAGGCAGATACAGACAGATACAATCGGTTCGGAGTTCATACACAATAATTGCAGATCTAGAGAGCTGTATACAAGAATAAACCCTCTGGCTTTGCTTTTCATAAGGTCAAGGTGAGTCCGGGTCATGCTTAGATACTTAGTATACCATATCATATGTTATATACCGAACAAAAATGCAACGCTGGTTGCTTCATTCAATGAGAGTTCTCTGATAATTGGGTTATTGTTTACATAGCATATGAATGAGGTATTACAGAAATAGTACCATGTATCGCGTACAACTGTCGTATAATAAAAGTTATTCTATAGTAAAACGTTGAACTTTATTCCAACACCACAATTAATTAAACAGAGATCAAACTTTCAGCGACCACAGGGCCTTCATCAGG
Organism: Branchiostoma belcheri; assembly: GCF_001625305.1. Taxonomy (NCBI): domain Eukaryota; kingdom Metazoa; phylum Chordata; class Leptocardii; order Amphioxiformes; family Branchiostomatidae; genus Branchiostoma; species Branchiostoma belcheri. Next base: position 613,592 of record NW_017803713.1, on the reverse strand, counting down.
ATAGTACATATTGACCTGTGTAATTTTGTGACGCAATAAAGTTCAACGTTTTACTATGATTACTACCACACAGATGTATAACTTCCATGATAAAGTTCTTCTATGTTCTCTACATAATTAACTACCTACCGTCTTGCTCTTGAACGTCCTGCAGGAATTCCTGCGCCCTTGTGACAAAGATCCAGAGACTCCACACCATGTCGTCAATGTACATGGACATCTTATCCAGTCTGTCATTCAGGGAGGCCCAGGACTCAGAAAGCGGTCGATCCTAATAATGAACAGTGAAAAAAAGATAAGGAAACATGAAGATCAAACTATGTACATGTGTACATATAGTGGTCTATTCTTTGCATGTGGCCAGAACCGAATAAGTAAATAACTAGTATACCTATATGTGCATGAATAAGCTATTTGTGCTACACTAACAAATGAAGAAAGACAAAAAAGAAATACGCTTATCACAATTTATTGCCCAGGCATAATTATAAATAGCCTGTGGGTGGTGTACAAAGAATATAAATTAAGTAAGTGTACTATTTGGTTACTAATTTATATACTGACTTATAGTTCTTACTAGCAAAGATTTTGAAACAAATACATTGATGGGAACATTTCAGACCAGCATACCAAGATTAAAACACAGATTTACCTTGTGGTCTTTTGTCTCCCTTGCATATTTGCGTGACTTAGCCTCCAACGTCATTGAAGTGACGTCTTTTGTTTTTTGCACGTCCTTGATTTGACACTGCTTGTTTCTTCCTTGCTCCTTCTTGGTGTGCGCGGTGTCATTTCCGTCGTCTTGCCCTTGAGCTTCAGAATCTGCGGTTCCTGTATTTTTGTCCCCTGCTTCTTCATGTTCTTTCTTGTCTGTCTCGTTGGCCAGACCAAAGCTCGTCTTAAACTTCTCCCAAAGATAGAGCACTAAGTCGTCATCATCCTGCACCTCTTTCTTTGCCTAGATTTAAGGAGAAAATGATAATATTAATTGAAATATTGCACATACGGCTAATCCATTCTCATCGTTGTACTAAGAGAAATAACTAGCAAAATGAATGTTCTGATAAAGGGGCTTCTTCTTCTTTAGATGGCCACCATCGACCTGATTTGCAGTGTAATCAGAGGATTTCTAAGATTATGTAAAAATTATTTGATGAATGATGATGTAGCGCCCATTGATAATTTGAATCTACTTGGTTTGTGCATACTGATTAAACAACTTGAAAAAAAGATTGACCCCTGATAATTTTTGGGTTTCCACAAACTCTAATTTTCCCGTGTTTCGTACCACCAAGGACATTATACAGTATAATGTCCTAGGTACCATTTAAGACATTACCTGGCCACTTGAGCCACGTGATCTTAAATCCAGTCGAGTTAGGTTACGTAAGTTCTGGTTCTCTACTTTTCACCCACCACCACCCCTTTCTCCGCTGTTGGTTAAGTTACGTAGGTTGATTTATTGATTGGGTGTCGTTATTTACATTTTGTTAGCCTGCTAATTATTCTTTTAGGGAAAGTCTTTGTTAATGAATGTTTATTGCAAAGACATACACAAGGGCTAATTGTAAGTACAAACATGTATAACAAAAAGAAAAATCCATGTACAATGGTATGAGAGACTATATTACTAACAATGTACTATATTCTACAACATGGTACTAGTTTTCGTGGGTTTGACCTCTTTTTTTGAGGCAGTGGAAGACGAATTTATCAACTTTTTCTATAACATGTGGGTTCTTTGATTTTAGTAGCAAAACTGTTTTCTTGCGGCATGTGGTAAATTATTGCTTTCTGATAGAGTTATAAGAGGTCACATGGACCTAAAAGAGAGGGGACTGACTCTGGACACAGCCCCGGACACAGCTGCAGATAGGGCCAGATGGAAATCATTCCTGTAGCCTCAAGAACCACTAGGTTCCGAAGAGGATTGAGTAAGTGATATCGTATTAAAATTAATCAAACATTCCCTTTCTGTTATCGCTGTTCTATTGTCTGAGTTTACTATGATAATCGGATCCTTTATTTGAGATGATTAAATTTACGTAATCAACAATCACGTACCTCGGTAATCGCGTCCGCCAGAATAGCCAGGAACATGTTCATCATGATGAGGAACATGGTCACCAGGAACAACGCCAGGAATATACGTCCCAGAACCCCCCGCGTCCCCTCGAACCGCATGTCGCTGAAGTCCATGAAGCCGAAGGACAAAGTCAGCATCCGCAGGGACGCCATCATGATGTTCCTGGAAAATAGGGCAATATTTACCTTTGTTTTCAAAACCATACCCGAAGGCAAATTGCATGTGCAGTTTAGATAAGTATAAAGTAACAGCGTACAATCGTATACACATGTAACTACTAACTGATCAACTATATCAGTTATAAGTTATAAGTTCTCTATAATTGTGAGGTTTGACACGTCGAAAGAAGTGGATATTCCCCCATTCTGCACAATGAGTGGGTGTTTTGATTTGCTATTTTAATGGTTTTGTGGTGTGTTAAAACATTTTGTTTTCCCTCGTGTTTTCATTTTCTTCTCTTTAATTCTGCCATTTTTCAGCCAAATGACCAAATTTTTAAATGCGGCATGGAGGTAGAGGGGGGCAAATAACCCCAGAATTTTTTTTCATCTCTTTTTCAAACAGGCTTTTAGAATGATTTTATTTTGATTTTTCGAATGCAATTACACATTTGTATTTTGCATGCGTTTAATACAGATCACTGTTAGGTGGATGGATTCTATTCTACTCGAAATTCTTTTAAAACAGATATTCTATCAGTATTAGGAAGATATGATGAACGTATTGAATCTTATTAAATCGTTGAATAGTATAATTATTATTATCATTATCACAAACATACCTGTACCACTCTGACACCAGCCCGAACAGCAGGGTGGATGGGACGGCGAACGCGCAGAAGGCGATGAACAGCTGCACAGAGAAGGACATGATCCCCGTCGCCGCCCGGGAGATCGCCCGACTGGCCAGGGACACCTGCCTGTTGTGCCTCACCAGGCGGAGCATGCGCAGCGTGGCCACGAACATGAGGGCTGACAGGACTCCAACCAGCATGTTGTCGAGCAGCAGCACAGGTTCGAAGTCCACGTAGTCTCCTGATGAAAGTAAAATGCGGTACATACTGTAGTTTATGTTTTTTTTTTCATTGTACTTTTATGTTCACTGGTTTCGCTGTCAGTTCTGTTCCGTAAACTTATCATTACAGTAACAAACAAGAAGCCATAGGTAGCAATCCTCCGTGAAGTTTTATATATTTCAACAAAATCCCAAGCGTCAACGCCAGACCTACTGTGCAGACATTATAATTAGGCAACGGTTAATACAATGAGGGCGCGTCACAAGCATAAAATATACAAAGAGCTAAATCCATTACTGCTCCCAGGGCGTGTAAAGATACTGTGCTTCAAGTTCGAAGTTCATTTTAATTACACACACACAATCATTGCATTCACATAAAGATCGGACTATCATGGTCGTGTCTAGTAACAAAGACAGTCCCACCGTCTTACCGTGCCTGTACCTAATTAAGCGCGCCTGGAACAGGCCAAATTACAGCAACAGTTGCGGTAAGCACCGCGAGTGTTACTACCGCCGGCCAGATAACCAGGATATCTGCTTAGAGTACCTCTGCTACCAGACAACTGCCTAAATTACGGCCTATTACACAGGATTGTAAAAGTAGGGATGTTTCTAAAATATGCCTTTGCTTCAATATCAAAACAGCTACGGTAAAAATAAAAAGACGTGCATCATCCCGGACATAATGCCACACCACATGCGAAATTACACAGAAATGCGACGTACGGAAGAATGCGTTTTGGCTGCGAACATCTTCCGAAAAACTTGGCATCTCTTAAGCATGGGCAAAAACATCTGGAACCACTTATCAAAACCACCCGGTATGTGCATGAAGTTCCCCCCCCCCCACTGCTATTCCAAACAACGCGTTTTTCTGGACCATTCCAATTCGCCTCGTAATTGTATTGGTGCGTCTGCAATATTACATTGACCGCGAAAGCAGCAACGGCAAAAATACACATTCGTGCATCAACACGGGCATGCCCGCAGACGGCGTATAAAATTGCGTGCCGATTACACAAAGAGAACCCAGTGTTTTGACTGCGAACATAAAAAAATCAGCCGATCACAACACTCCGTCCGGAGGTCCTGACCTCCTTCACGGAGTAATAATCCATGGACTTTTGTTTCCCTCATGTGTTGCCACCGTGAATATATAGTTCCGTGAACATGTCCATTTTTCTCTGACCGTGAAATTTTGCTACTGTGAATATAAAGTAAATTACATAAAGTGCATCGCGGTACATAATTGCACCACGCAACAAAAATCCGAAATGAAAGGTTCATTGAGATTCATTTTGAAGGCACATAATAGATATCATTAACAATTCATTTAACAATAGCACTAAACAAGGTCATTTATCACTGAAAATTACCACTGAGAATTACAGACATTTGTGATATTGGAAAGTACTGATTTATTGGCGTTGAAATTGGGAAAATCATAAATATTGCTTAAAAGATGGTTAAATGACAAATGGTGAGCTGAGGTTACATTCGTCATAGGTGCCGTACTTGAGTTTAGTAGGGTCCCCATTTAGCATACATGTACATGACAGTAAATATTCTTCCTGTTGTCCATTTAAACACACAACACGATACAGAAAAATATACAATACATTCAATACATTCGTTTGAGAACACTAGTCATCATCATCCACTGTATTCTACGTCTACAGTCGTATGGAAATGTCCTGTTGCCGCATTCAGTCTTTCTTAGTGAATTCAGTCTGTCTTAGTAAACAATAGTGAAATGATATAACACACGCCATAGATGTCGGACTATTTATGGGTTCACCACCACGAAGTGGTGGTGAACCCATATTGCTTTTTCTGATGTTTCTCCTCCTCCTGCCATATCTTTAAATGGATTCAGCTTC
>NW_017803713.1:601433-608589 GCF_001625305.1 Branchiostoma belcheri | reverse complement strand
TTTTTTTTTTTTTTTTTTTTTTTACCACGTCTGGGCATGAGTCATCACAATGGAATGCAGGGCATCAACCAATAGGCATGCAGCTTTCCTCTATACTTCTTGCTGATTGGCTGTTGGGATTTAACTTGATTAACACCCGCACAGAGCATTTCCAGCTGCACAGAGCATTTCTTGCTGATTGGCTGTTGGGATTTAACTTGATTAACACCTGCACAGAGCATTTCCATACTGACAGTATGTCTTTATTCAAGTGTTTTGGTAGGTATTTCAAGCTTTTCTGCTCCAGCATTGGAATGCGGGGCATGAACGTTTTTTTATTTTATTTTGAAAATCAACAGTTTGCATTATGCAATTAAAAATCCTAACCAATAAAGTAGGGAATAGCTATCCAACTGTTGTTTTAGTTGTATGTTACTTCATATTATAGTTATATCAATGTAATCATTGTTTTCCCTTGTGTTTCTCATTCTTTCCCTGCCATGTGGTAAAATGTGGTGAACCCATCGCTGTATTTGCTCCAAAGCAAATATTGGCCTTTCTAGTTTGGTATGTTGAGTTTTTTTTAATGCAGACGCAATTCAACCGCGGGTACTGCAGATTGTTCTGAATCCGTCCACATACTGCCCATTTTCTCCTACCCGGCCCGCCCATCATGCAACATGCAACAATTAGAACAGAGAGAAAACCCCACAGCTCAGCCTCCCTAAGCAATACTTCCGTACACAGAAGTGAGTTTAACATCAAACCGACTTACTGGGTGCAAGCTGGTACTGCCTCAGGATGCTATCTGCCCGAACTTTTCTGATGGAGTACACGGCGATTGTGGCGATCCCCAGTCCGATGATGGACAGTTCTATGTAGTTCCACACCTTTTGAAGAGGGCAACAGTTTGTTTACACATTTAAAATGATACGCTGCATTGACGGAAGCAGGATGTATGATTAAAAAAAGAGACCTTTACTACGTTGTACATAAAAGCCCACTGGGTTAAGTGCATGTCAAAACAAAAGAATAATTCTTAGATACATGATGGTATAAATTGTTTACATTCTTGTATACTATAATAGCCTTGCATGTGAATTAAGCTTCTCCATTCATGCAATGGTGTAAATGTAACAAAGGATATGATTTATTATCAAAGGTTTGTCCAAACACATTAGAAAGAGAAGTGTGTTTGTATTACCTAGGTACATTTACTAACTCAAGGAGGAAAACATAGATTTATGAATAAATGATCCTTACCTCAAAGAAGTACAGAATCTTTTCATTCTTCATCTCCAGTATTTCCACCACGAGGAAATACAGTATAAACGCAATGGAGACAAGTTGGCAGATGACGATGAAAACCATCGTGCTTCCCTGGTAGTTGTACAGTCTAAATGTCCGCGTCGTGCTCCTAACACCCAGACCTCCCGTTTCCAGGAACTCAATGTTGATCTCGGTGGTCGCGAAGAGGTTGACGCCTGGGTTGTAGGTGGAGAAGTCTGCCGTGATGATGTGTGTTGTTTCTTTGACCCACTGGTTCTCCTCCAACGCTTTCACCACACGTTTAGCTGACTCCAGGTTAGCACCAAGGATAACGGAGGACGGGTCGTAGGACTTCGCGACTGGAAGAGCCAAGTCCGAGTCAGACCACAGCTCATTGTTATCCAAGTTAATCTCGCCGCCACCCGAGAACATCTTTGAAACCTCTGCCCAGATGTTGTCAAAGTCTGCTAAGAAGTCGCTAGCTTTCTTGGCCAGATCTTCGATGCTGACTTCTCCCGACTTTGCCTTCCGTGTCTGGCGGAGGCGAGCTGGCCCGATACGAAAGTTCTGTAAGTCGAGGAGAAACTTCCGCTCGCGCCATGGTAGCCTCTCGTCACTATTGTACCAGGTGTCGCGGTACAGGTTTGGGACTAGAGTTAGGTTTGCCCAGGTGTAAAAGGCCTCATCTGTGCGCACCTATGTATGAAAGAACAATAGTGTTACAGTAGTGGAAATGTATAACACTGGAAGTGTTGATCTCAACCTGTTATAACTTTTGTATAGGCGGAACACAAGAGATCGCTATTGCATTTTCTTTCATAGACAAAAAATAATGACTGATAAGATAAGCACGTATGATTTTGCCGGCAAAAAAGTTCGAACCACCGTCAGATCTATAAGCTATGATGATGGATAAGTTCAGCGTTAGGGTAATATTTTGTCCTTTCTGTTCTGATGTTCCTCTTTGAACAATAATGTTTCAGAATACGTGTTTATTCAGCATATGTATTTTTAAAATAAACATGGTGTGAACCTGATGGTTCCATCGTAACCTACAGCTAAGATGCTCGATCGGATCAAATGATGCTTACCGCAGCACCAACTCTTATTCCTGAATCAGAAACCCAGCCAGCTTTTTAATGTACTTACATCTGTGAGTGCGAACACCGAGCTCTCCACAAACGCATTGTTGATTGACTGTACCAGGTGGTACGCATGCGTGTCCGTGACGTCATTAGAGACCACGGTAAGCGCCAGTAGGAAGAAGGTGTAGACGAGAATCTCCTTCTGCGCTTTGTTCATCCGCTCGTCCTTCTCCCGCTTCAACCGTGCCCGGCGGAGTTCGTCTTCGGTGGGGGGACTGGGAGGTGTTACCGCTTCGGGTTCCTCTCCATCTACGGTGATATAAGGGCGTGTATCAGTGAATCAAGACCAAACTAATGCTTCAGTCAGATTTCTAAGCCGGGACCCAGCCGGGCAGTTTGCGGGAACGAAAAGTTATGTATAGAATTCCATAAAACACACAAAACTTTCAAAGATAACCATAAAAGTAATTTGTGCAGGCTAATAAACACTTATTTTTTTTTTCGTTTATTTGAACAGCCCGGCAGGCCCAGGCTTAGAATAGGGCATAAGACACACCGTGTTAAAGAACGGGAAGAAACAATGAAGAATCTGGAAATACTTAAGAATAAAGAATAATAGAAGCAGAGATAACAGAGAAGATGCTTAGACGGGGTAGAGACGGAGCTCATATGGGCTGTACTCGCATGTGACAAGGGTTTACAGTTAAGGATCACAGCAGTAATGATTTGGTATCTGCTGTCTTACGATGTATGGTATAAGATGCATGTGGATTGACATACCGTCGGTCTCTTTGTTAGGTGGGTCCACTGATTTTACGGTGGATAGATCAGGAACACTGATGTCGTTTTCAGGGCGTCTGAATATGGCTGACAGCAAGCAGGCCAGTACCAAGATCTGTGGTTGATACATTTAATCATTTGATCAAAGTGATTTAATTAATATATTATGCGTACTCCCTTGCACACGTAAACAAGATGGATCGTTACTATACCCATCACAATTATACTATATATTTTATTCAGGTCTGGGATTTGGAACCTTAGAAAACCTAATTTCTGTTGCAGTTCCTGCCAGGGGACCAACATCTAAAAAACCTGGCTGAATATCAAATCTTATATCAAATCTCATTACAATTCATCTTCAGCTTCCCATGTTATTAAAGCACAAACACCGTGTTAAATAAGCTACAGTAACAAAAATTAGCATTTCTATTATCAACATTTTGACAAAGAAAACAACCGCATACCTTGATGGGCTGTACGAAGAGCACTGACTCGATCATCCCCAGCAGAATAGACGACAGCCAGTCCAGAGACTTCTCCCTCCCCCACTCGAGTCCGTAGAGGATCGTGAAGAATCCCGAGGCTGTCACGGTCAGGAACACCAGGCACCAGGCGATGTACACACAGAAGTGCGGCAGGCCCTTGGCTTGTTGTGGTGGCGGAGGCTTGTATTGCTGCTTTTTTGCCTGATCGACTTTCCAGTGAATAACCTTTACATGGCTGTTCCTTCTAGAGCCCTGTGGAAAGTAAGTAATAATCTAGAAAGGTCGACATTTGCTTTGGAACAAATGTAGCGGATGGCTTCACCACATTTTACGACATGGCAGGGAAAGAAGGAAACACACGGGAAAACAGTCTATTACATTGATATAATTATAGTATGAAGTAACAACAGTTGGACAGATACCCCCTACATTATTGGTTAGGGTTCTTAATTGCATAATGCAAACTGTTGATTTTCAATATAAAAAGAAGCGTTTATGTCCCGCATTCCAACGCTGGAGCAGGAAAGCTTGGCATACACACCACACTTGAATGTATTTCACACTGTCAATATGGCATGGCTTTGTACAGGTGTTAATTGAGTTCATCCAATCAAATCCCAACAGCGAATCAGCAAGAAGAATTGAGAAAAGCTGCATGCCTATTGGTTGCTTGCTCTGCATGTCATTCTGATGACTCATGTCCACGAGTATAACAAGAGAACTATGATATTTTTTTTTATCTCTGTATGTAATTTACATGCTAATGTTCTAACAAAAATTAATTTAAAAAATACTACATGTATATGCGTTGTAGAATACATTAGACCCTGCTTACCTTGCCTACTTGTTTCGGCTTGCTGCGCCTGAACAGCTCCACTACTGCTAAGGTGGCCGGCAGGGTGATGACACTAGACACCACGCTGACGTACAGCTCGTACAAGGACAGTTTCAATGGCCCAATGGAAAGCCTATCAAATTAACGTCAACACACTCAGTAAATTACTATCATTCTCCTACAGCAAAATTTGATTAACATTGAATATTATTTTGGAGGAAACGATCGGCTGTGTGACAGTGGCTTTATCCAACTACAAATATATTCACAGACGGCACATCACCTCTTCAACGGGATATGCAACGAACCCTAAGTCGCCAACATCAGTCTATGAACAGATTATTAATAGCTCTTTAAAACATTTTACTACCAAGCCATAAACTGGTAGTGGTGTGTGTTTAGCTCCCATACGCTTTCCCAAATGCTGAGTGCTAAACGCAGAAAGCAGTATGTACCATTTTAAGGTCTTTGGAATGACTCGGCTAGGGATCAAACTCACGACCTACCGAATGCAAGGCGAACACTCTACCCAAGTAGTCATTGCATCAAGCCATAGTCAGAATCATAAGAGATTAAAGGTTAGATGAAACTAGTATTACCTTCCTGGGTCCTTGACTGTGGAGTCTGTTCTGTAGAACATGGCGTTGGTGACCATGGTACAGAACAGCAGGGTGAGGCAGCAGGACAGCCGCTGTACACGGCTGAAGTTACTCCTGTTCGGCCGACACGCCACGGAGAACCACAGGTGGCCGTCAAATAACTGCCGCAGGGCGCTAAAAGTACAACAAATAAAAAACAAATGACTTCCTAATGGGTTTCGCATGTATATGTTTTAAAGAAAAGGTAAGAGGCTCGGTGTTGAACTTAGTCAACCAACCCAGCAAGTGAAAAAAAAAAAACATAGCCTACACTGGGTCTTCTTATAAAGGGTGTTCATCATCAGATTGTGGAATAAAGAAAAATTGGATCTGACTTGATTCTGCTTAACTCCCCTGGCCAATTATTCTCCCTGTCTGGCTTACCGCTTATACCGACTTTTTACTTCTGGTGTTTACTCAATTGTGATAGTAAATAAATCTGGTGACTAGAACCTGTTGGCTAGTACAGCGCCCCAGTGGACCCGCAGACCGATTCCCCGTAATAGACCTTTTGTGTTTGTTCCTATGTTTGGTCTAGCAATACGTCCGAGTCCATCATACTGAGGGGGCTGGTGATTATAAGGAAAATGGAACTTCATAGAAAGAGGTGTCTACTGTTACTGATGCTTATTGATAATTGATTGATTGGGGAGCACAAGACTCAATCAACAATGTGATTATCAGATAGTAAAGGGAAACTAAGTCAAATTATACTGAAGATATTTGTTCAACTTGCCTCTTGTTAAACAGGTTTTGAAAGTCCGTTATCTGCTCCCAACCGTCGACCGGTAGAACTCTGCTGACCCGACCGTCATCCTGATCAACCGCCAGCCACTGGTTACACTGGAAGTAGAATCTGTCCGTGGGGAAAGAAGGACCTATCGTTATCAGCGGTTTATATAAATCTCTTTACAAATACATTTGGCTGAACTGAAAGGTGCAAATACACACACACACACACACACACACACACACACACACACACACACACACAAACACAAACACACACACACACCACTTAGTAACAAAAACAAATGACAACAGTCAATTGAAATATCTACGAGTGATATTTTGGGAAGGTAATTGAACCCCTGTCACACATCTGGCCTTCTGAATGGTGCCGAACTTTCCCAACCATAGAGTTGTTGTACATTATGTATCTATATAATTATGCTGTAACACAGTTTTAGCTATAAAAAAATTGTTGGTTTTTGTATGTTTTAGACATTTTTGTCCGACAAAACAGTTAAGATATGACATCGACTATTCAGTGGTATTTATCGCTTAAAATGATAACAATCGTACAAGATGGAAACGCGCGTCGCGTATGAGTACGTAATTGCTACTACTAAGTGCGTGCGTCCTGAGAATATGTGGATGTTATAGTAACACCATTTTATAAGAAACTTCTTTACTTGACGAAGGCATGTGGTCCCAGAAATCTAGCCGGTTGGTAAGTTGGTCGGAGGAAGGTGTGACAGAGGCTTTCGAAAGTTTCAAAATCAATGACATCTATTTTACAGCTAGAAACATTGAATGACTGAGCACGCAATAATAAATCTTTGCTATAGCAACATGAATCAGTAGTGACGTACGTCTGATTGGCTTGCAGATCTTTCACCACTACATTGTCCAGGAACCAGCCGGCCCCCGACCCCTTCCCGGAGTTGTCGTGCCAGATGTTGAGATGTGTCAAGCTTCCTAACGGCCGCGGGGTCGTCAGGAGGAAACTGTTAATGTGACCTCTGCTGAAAACCTGTCAGAAGGAAAGTTATTGTATTTAATTACGCCGTACACCATTACAAGATAGACTATGCAAGTTCTGTAACAATTCTTGTATTGAAGATGAATCGCATTTTATGCTTGACTGTATATTATATGATAACGAACGTAAATCACTGTTCAGTTCAATTAAGCTCGACAAAAAATGTAAAACATTATCAAAGGAAGACACTTTTAAATATATCATATCATGTACAAATATAGACGTCATCAATGAAATATGTAAGTATATTTCAAAATGTTTCAAGAAGAGAGAAGAAGCCATTAGATCTTAGATCTATACCATTATATATATATATA
>NW_017803713.1:574719-601274 GCF_001625305.1 Branchiostoma belcheri | reverse complement strand
CTTTTTTATATTGTATACCTTAGACCTGATGTTAGCCTTTCTTTATTACTATTGTTGTAGTACTCTCTAGTACATTGTACTTTGTACATCTATGCAACTATCCCCCGGGGAATAAACATGCAATAAAGTTTTATCATCTTCATTACAATAAACCACCCCATATTGTTGGAGATTGACGGTCAGGTTAAGACCCAGGTTCTTGCACGTTTCTACGTTTTGGAATACAGCACCTCGTAACATCACATCTAGACCACGATTCGGAGTGTCTCAAAATGTGGTAGACCACGCAGTAAAACGTACAAAGCCACATGTACAGTGGGTCGCCAGAGACTGCATGTTTGCCTGTCTGTATGTCTGTTGTCTGTATGTGTGCGCATGTGTTAAGAGGAGGGTTTAGAACCGAAACAAGTGATTGAGAAAACGTAAATCATGCACTGAAGCTAGGTGGTACAGGGTAGCTGTACACTGAAGCTAGGTGTTACTGGTTCACCATGCACGAAATATAGGCGTTACTGGCTCACTATGCACTGATACTGCTAATAGTGCAGTAAAGTAATCATGACATACACAGGGTTCTTTCTTACTTTCTTGTTTGCATCCCTGAGTCTTCGAGCGCCTGTCTCGCCCTCCGTGCCGTATATGATGACGCCGACGTTTGACGCCGTCCCCGCGCCCAGACGCTGTCCGGTGGTGATGTTCACAAGGTAACCACAGGTGTCTCCTGGTCGGTTACCTTCGACAGGCGACACTGCCCACTTACACAGCAAACAACGTTGTACGTTAATACGTTGATGAAAGTTAGACATGTAGGTGAACAATAATAGTTTGTGTTTCTATGTTTGTACCGATGTTTTCTATGGTTGAAATACCCGAAATAAAGTCATTCATTCATTCGATATTCATAGGAAATTCAAACTCTACTACTGGATAAAATTTGGGCTCCATTTCAAAATTATTGTGTACAATGACAGTCTCTCCCGGGCTGTGGATCAGTTCCTAGGACACGGTTTTGACACAATTTGATACTGTTTTTTTAAGGGCAACATTTGCCTCAATTGAATATCCTCGAATTGACACATTCTTTCTGGCACCATTTTGGAAGTTGTTTCCAGTTATAAGTACCTTGGCGTTTGGCTTGACTCCAGCTTAACATGGCAAGTTCACATTGACAAGTTGTGTAATGCGGTCTCTTCCAGACTGGGAGTCATACGACGCCTCATCCCATGTCTGCCCCAACACACTCTTATAATGTTGTTTAACTGTATAGTCCTACCTAAAATAGACTACTGTGATGTGATATGGGGAAACTGTGGTAAATGCTTGTCTGACAAATTGCAAAAATACCAGAACCGGGCAGTGAGAATTATCCTTCGTTTACGTTATACACATCATGTTGGCGATGGTGAGTTATCTACCCTAGGTTGGAAAACTTTATCATCCCGGAGAAACTTGCACCTGCTACAATCAATGTACAAGGCAGTCAACAATGAACTCCCAGACTACATAGATAACTTCCAGATGGCTTTTGAATCCCACAGATACCCCACCAGACACAGCCAGAACCTATCTTTGAAACTGCCGCTTGTTCGCCTTGAATGTGGAAAGCGCAAATTCTCCTACAGAGGCCCTGCCCTCTGGAACAGGCTGCCAACTGCTATTAAGACCTGTCCGTCCATGTCCATTTTTAAAATGAAATGTAAGAATTGGCCTGACCTCTGACCCCTCCATGCCAACATATAGGACTGGACAATGACAATGACTGGACTGGACAATGATGTATTTTTTGTTATTATTACTATTTATTACTGTTATTGGTTAATTACTGTGTTTTCGTTATTATCATTGCCATTATAATTTATTTATTGTTTTCGTTATTATCATTGCCATTATAATTATTTATTGTATAATTTTTGTATGCTAATGTCATTATTTGTATGTGATTGTTGTATTGTGCTGTGTAATACAGGGCCCCGTTGAAAAGCAGTGCCATCACTGAATTGGGTTACCCTGTATAAAAATGACGGAAAATAAAAAATAAAATAAAATAAAAATTCGTAATATGGGCATTTTGGGCAAAACTCCTGTTATGCATCCCCTACACATACTATACACATACTATATCATGCTTATTTAGGAACATAAAGACACTATATCTAAAGAAAACGTATGCAAAGAAAAGAAACAAAGAAATGAATTATATACAACTTGTGTTTTTCAAAATTAACCGAAAAAAACTGGTTACTAAAGTGCATTCAGTACACTTAGACTATTTTAGGATCATGAGGCCATCAAAGGGAAACATGTGCAATGAATGAAAGAAAGAAAATGAATCAGATGAACTTACGTTTTTCAGGTCAGATTTGTCTTTTCTTCTGGCCCAGACTAGCAGTGCGAAGTAGAGAACAAGAGTAGAGATGACGAACGAGAAGACCACAGGGTTCTCGTCCAGTTGTCCGAACTTAGCGAACACCGTCGAGAAGTTGATGGAGTTCGGGGCGACTGCAAAATCAGCCCCGAAGGCAGTCAGGTGGTTACACAGGCACTCTACCTCTTCAGAGTTCGTGTTTGCACCAACCTACGTAACAAAGGAATGTATATAACATCAATGATATGATATGAATCTTTATTGCATGTTCTTGTCCAGGTGGACTAAATGCACAGATGTGACCAAATGTGGTCGAGAGGATAAAAATATGAGTATTGCATACTGGAACGCTATATTCTAATGCTAATTGCTAGGAGACTACATATTACAACAATACTACATACTACCTATCATCTACTACATACTGTTAGTTGCCCTTAATATGTTCCTGACAGAATACAAAAGTTACCAAAAAAGCCAGAATTGATTAGCAAGGAAATGATGACTCTGATTTCACTCTCGGCCAACAAATGCTGATATAGCAGAACGAACCGCTACTAGCATTGAAAGAAAGTACAAATGAGGGATTGATCTTTATATTTATAATATTTACAGTTTGAAAATAAGTAAATGCTTTAAAGAATGTTTAAATCTATGATACTTTATGTTATACAATTATAGTATGTTATAGTATGTTATAGTTATGTATGTTATAGTTATACATCTAATGTTGCCAATTTTAATGACATGAATTATCAATGTAGTTTGCCGCACACATATATTCTGTAAGTGGGATGACATTATCCAATGCCAATATATGACAAATCTGATTGTGCTAAACTGCAGGAAGACATAGATAACATCAGCCTATGGGAGCGCAGGTGGCTTATGGAGTTTAACCCTTCAAAGTGTGAAGTAATAACCATCCCATCATCCAAAACTCCAATTACTCACTCGTATGTCCTCCACAACCAGCTCCTAAACAAGGTAAGTTCCACTAGATACCTTGGGGTCACTATATCCTCCAACCTGACCTGGGGCAGCCATGTTGATGCCGTATCATCTAAGGCCAACAAAACACTTGGCATGCTGAGACGCTGCCTGAGGATCGCCAGCACTGCGGCCAAGGAAAGGGCCTACATGGCCCTGGTAAGACCACAGGTGGAATATGCTTGCAGTGTTTGGGATCCACACACCCAGGATCAGGTGGGTCGCATAGAGATGGTGCAGAGACGAGCTGCCCGGTACGTTACCAACAACTACTACCGTACAAGTTCTGTCACCGACATGATTAATAAGATGGGCTGGCAATCTTTAGCACACCGACGGAAGAACGCCAGACTTGCCACATTGTACAAGATAACCAACAATGTTATTTCTGTGCCGCACGCATCTAGAGTTGTCCCGGCGACTCGATGCTCCCGCCGCACCAACCACGCTCTCAAGCTGCAGACCATCGCGAGTAGGAACAACTTTTACAGGCTCTCGTTCTTCCCTCGTACCATCAAAGAGTGGAACGAACTTGAGCCTGGTGTGGCGGAGGCGGGGTCCCTCGCCCAGTTCAAATCTGGACTGGCGAGGACCCTGCTGCATTGAGTCGCCCCTGCACGTCTTGTATATATGTATATATATATATGTCCTACTAACACACTAAATGCACTGTCTTGTCCTTTACACCAACAGACTCAGTTATTTACGTTCCGTAGTGTCCCCTCCTTTAGTTACCCTTGTTTTTATTTGTACCGGTCACTTGTTTTGTAATTAACAACATGTGCAGCTGCTAGTAATCCAATGTAAATTGGGCTCAGCAGTACTTAAGATGAAGATGATGATGATCCATACATGTATTTAGCTTTGTTCAATCTTAGTTGTAGACCATACGAAAGGCTCTGTATTTTCGGGTTAATAACGAGTATTTAAAATCTTTCATTTTAGCCGACCATGTTCTATAGCACCTCAATAATAGTAACATAAAATGACAGAAGAGGTTATCATTATACACGTTAATCAGCAAATTATAAAATTGATTAAAAGGATAAAAGCAAAATCATTGCAAACAAATTAAAAACCCTTTGGCATATTTTTGAGTACTCGTAGAATGTCCAAATCAACATAAAATGTCCTAAGTACGGGATTACTACATCATTTATGACTTACTCTATCTGAACTTCTGAAACATACAATTAATAAAAGGAAAATGGCTACCAAAGCCAAGCTGACATATATGCAATCTTTTGCTACACATAGACAACATTTTACAACTTACATGACATCCGCGTGAACTCCAACCCTCCGTGATTTCATCCCAGAACAGACAAGCCGCCGAGAAAAACTCTGCTCGGATTTCTGTTGAGTTTTCACTCGAAACTGGATATGTCTGGAGGGGTACCGTAGTGGGTACTTGACGAGCTCTTGTTGTGCTGCTAGGTTTTACGGTGGTGCTATTTGCTGAAGTTGTACTTTCTGATTCTTCAGTTAAAGTTTGGAAGGTGGTAGCTTCAACATTTGTGGTATTTCCCCCATGAGGTCTTTGCGTTTCCCCTGATGTTGTTCTTAATGTGTATTGCTGTCCTTGTGGTGTTGTTCTTGACCCGGATTGTACTACAGGTGAGCTTTCTTCGGGAAAAGCGGTTGTTCCTGGCAAACTTTGTTCCGGAAAGGCGGACGGTCCTGGTGAGCTATGTTCCGAAGAGCCGGACGTTCCCGATGAGCTGTCCTCCGAAGAGCCGGACGCTCTCGGTGAGCTGACCTCCGAAGAGCCGGACGCTCCCGATGGGCTGTCTTCCGAAGAGCCGGACGCTCCCGATGGGCTGTCTTCCGAAGAGCCGGACGTTCCCGGTGTGCTGTCTTCTGAAGAGCCGGACGTTCCCGGTGAGCTTTCTTCCGAAGAGCCGGACGGTCCCGGTGAGCTGTGTTCCGGAGAGCCGGACGGTCCCGGTGAGCTGTGTTCCGGAGAGGTAGACTTTCCTGGTGAGCTGTTTTCCGAAAAGCCGGACGGTCCCGGTGAGCTGTGTTCCGGAGTGCCGGATGGTCCCGGAGAGCTGGACGGTCCAGGAGAGTCGTGTTCCGGAGAGCCGGACGGTCCCGGAGAGCTGTGTTTCGGTAAACCGGACGGTGCCGGAGAACTGGACGGTCTTGGAGAGCTGTATTCCTCGGAGCCGGACGGTCCCGGAGAGACGGACGGTCCTGGTGCACCAGACGGTTCGGGAGAGCTGAACGGTCCAGGAGAGCTGTGTTCCAGAGAGCCAGACGGAAAGCTTAGTTGTGGAGATCCGGGCGGCCTCGGTGAACTGTGTTCCGGGAAGCTGTGTTCCAGAGAGCCGGACGAATTTTGGAGACTTTGATCCGGAGAGATTGGTTCGTTTCCACAAGTTGGAGATCCATTGCCCTGGGAATTTCCACAGCTTCTCTTGCTTCGGTTTAGAGAAGATACTCCATCTTGTATTACTTCTCTGACTCCAATGAAATAAGCGCCGGTTCCGTTTAGAGCTTTAGATGGGATTACAAGTCTCACTGAACCATACAGGGACGTTTCAACCGCCTTATAGACATAATCCGTCTCGTTTGGTGGCTGGCCTTTCTGAGCAAAAACCTCAAAATCGACGCTTTCTGAAACATCCGTCAATCTCAGTATCAAAGCTTCATGGTCAGAATTTCTCAGGACTTTATAGTACAGCATCTCTCCGGGACTTGAGAACCGATTCTTTTGTACGTCTGCACTTTCGGAGCCGTTGTTGGGAAGCTTTAAAGTGATGAAATCCTCTAGATCCTCCATGACAAGAGTCTTGTTTTCGTCTGCTATGAAAAAGACCTCCATCACAGGCGTGGAGAGTCGGGGGGCTGTCGTGTTCCAGCTGTAGGGGTTCTTGTACATCAGCAGAATCTACAGATTTTAGGACAATATGAAAAAATGAATTAATTACCTTTATTTCTCATTCCTGTCATAACTAGTTAAGTAAAGGTTATGGTAATTAAAATTTTATGTACAACAGTAGTGATGCAAACGTGAATACTTTTATCGGGTTTGTTAATGCCTCTATTTATTTAGTTATTTATTCACAAACACTTGTTTACACGAGCCTAAAAGTGCTTGTGAACTCTTTAAAACAAGTGATTGTGATATCAGAACTTTGACATCTAAACAGCGATCCAAGTCGGATATCTTACTATATCTACAGTGTGCTAGTTTGCGCCGGTTCATCGTCTTCTCGCTTCTTAAGAGTTGTAAGCGTAAGAACAGATGCACAGTATAATGCATGGCCATGGCTTTTAATGCATGAAGAATATGTAATTTCATAAAGATCACCAAGAAACGGAAGCAAGAAGCGAACTGGACAGAATGAAAAAAGCAACGGGCAAACTGAAATAAAAGAGAGTCTGCAATAAGAAGTTGTTACAAGAAATTTTGCTACAACAATGCTGTTTTTTTTTTCATAAAAAACATGTCATTTTCATTGAATAAATGTACTGTCATTAGACAATTAAACTTACCACAACATCGACGAATTCCTTTGCACCGTCGTCATTGAACAGCACCTCCTTCCCGGGCAGAATGACGCTTCCATGACCGGTTTCTATCACCCGATTGCCCACGTCATCAGGGAAGGACCTGTCAATCAGCAGCTCGAAGGAGGGGCGAATCACCTCAAAACGAGGCTCCCCCACGAGCAGGCGTTTGTTGATGACCCGGATGTACTTGTTGAGTGCCGCCATTAGTTGGGTCATCAGGTTCTTCAGCTATAAAAACGAACGATTGTCTTTACTACAATGGTGAAGGTTACTCATCCAGGGTGGTAATAAAATAATAGAGTGGTTTAGTCTTTTCAAACTGGATTGAAATTTAATTGGTAGACGTTTCTGGTGTACGTCCGACACCATTCATCAGTACAAGTGATATTGTTTTTGATTTTTTTTTTCATAAAACAATCCCTTGTACTGATGAAAGGTGTCGGACGTACACCTGAAACGTGTACCAATTAAAAATCCATCCAGTTTGATCATGAAAAGACTAAACCACTCTATTATTTTATTTGTCTTAACTATGTGTAAAAGTTACCTTTGACCCAGTGTTGACGTCACACTTCAAAGAAGCCACGTGACAAGTTTCACTGGGTCAGTCTACTGAGGAAAACTGGTCAAAAGCTGTAGGTGAGAGAATTTTTTGTGTTGGACCAAACGTCTTAACTTTAAACGTGTTAAAGTTGTTAGAGGTATGTGATAACCCATTGGTGTATTGTCGAGGTCACCTTTGACCGGTTTTGTCATTTTCATCAATTGTCGACTTGATGATCACCATTGTTGTCGACAGAAGAAAAATGTATACAGTAAGAGTAGATTCATTTCACAAGCTAATCGACATCTCTCACACGGCAGTTGATCCTGAGTAAGTCGTCTGGATCCGGAAGGTATCTTTTTTTCTCGTGCCACAGATTAGGCAACCGTGTTCAATGCATTGTCATTTGTTACGGTTCAAAATCCCAAGAGTGGAACATAAAACATAACAATTTTCTTTCAAAGAAGTATCATGAAAAGATATGTACACAATGTGCAGCAGGTATTGAATTACATCATTACCTCCATGAAAAATGGTGATATTGTTTTTGGTGCGTCTGTGTGTGTGTGTCTGTCTGTGTTTCCGGACATTTGCAGCCAGCATAACTTTTGAACTATTGTATAGATTGTAATGATATTTGGTATGTGGGTAGGTTTTAGGTAGGCAAAGGTCAAGGTCAAATGTGGGTCTCCTGGTCGATGACCTTGGTACTGCAGCAGAACCTCCGGATTTTGTATCTTTTGTCCTGAACATGCTATGGTCCTGACTTTTTTGGTGACAGATAGCTTTTTCTGTCAGGAATAAGTGGTGTGGGTTTGGTCCCCCTAGCAGCTTGTTCTGGAACTACAGGAGACATTATGGGAGTTTTGAAATTCTCAAGAACAATAAGAATAATTCTCACCAGCATCCCCTCGTTGGCAGAACGAAGACCGAATTCCTTCTCGTACCAAATTATTTCAGCGGGAGAAAGGTCGAAGTTAGGCGTATATTCAGTCAGCATTTCCAGCGAGGATTCTAATAAGTTGCTAATGATGCTCGCCACATCTGTCGAAGGACAAAGTTATGATAGATAAACATTATTTAAAAGTAAACATTACACTTTTTTTACAATTTTTACAAAGAAATCGAGTTTCAAAGGCTCATAACTTCTCGTAGAAATGATATATCGAAACAAAATTAACGTCTTTGTAATCATTGTTTCCTGTTTTATTAGCCATGAAGTTACATTAAAAAACAATATTTGATTATTTACCACTCCCTTTGCATTATAAGTGCAAAAGAACATGGTCCATATGAGGTTAAAGTTCAAGCTCAAAGCTACCAATGTGCAACCGCTATGATATCAAAAATATTCCACAGACACCGTATTTTTCAAAAACAATGATGAGAATTCACCACCTCAGGTGGTACCGATATGTGAAATTTGGGAATCTGGCCCATGGACTATTAAGATAACATTCTTGATAAGATGCCCATAGATGGTACGAATCTAAAGAAATGTGGCGTTCCAAATTAACCCCCGGGAAGTATAAAATGAAAATTCTTGATAACAACTGCTGACAGTTTCAGACTTTATATTGATATTAATGTTAGCAGTAACGCTACACAATGTAAAACGAATGGGTGATATCAATTATGATACACAATAGAGGCTAAACATGTAGTGTGGTGTAGCCCGTTAGTCCCATGCATAAGGCCTATATCCTACAGTGAACAACAGCTTGTTGATAATAGACGATACCACAACACATACATCACGGGGGCGTCGAGTTAGTTTAAATTAGTTCAATACAAGAAAAAAACAGATACAAAGAAAACATGAAACCGCATCATGCATATGGATCCTTATAACTAAAAAGGGAAATTAAAGAAATCTAAATTACTTTTAGCATTGTACGCGTACACGCAAACACAAACGAAACGTACTTTCCGTGGAAGGATATTTCATTTAACGGAGGTAACAGGCAGTCGTTACTCATATGTATAAAAGAAAAGCAAAAGTAAAGGCGACAATATAGTTTCATAATCATATACTGTCACCCAATCTATGACATTCCCATTATGATTGCATTGCTGTTACGGAAAAGAAATAAACATGAAGCCCCAACAGTTCAGTTACTCACCCGAGGCCAGGGAGTGAAAGTCATCCAGGTACAAGTCGTATAGTCGGGCCTCAAACAAACCAATGGTGTTGGTCAGCAGTTGTACAGCTTTCTCCTACAGAACCAAAGCTTCAGTTGGTGATGGTAGACTTGAATTAAAAAGACTTACGTACATATAATAAAGAACAGCTTATTACGAAAGACAGATACAATGTTTAGATATGGCATCATCAATTGTGGTTTTAGGGCATGTTATCTTTAGAATCCTAGTCAAAATGTTTAACCCTCAAACCACCATATGGGGTCAGTTAGGCGTATATAAATGTGCCGATTTGACATTCCTTGTCGGAAACAAAATCCCTTCTATGAGTTTGTTTTTATATATGTCTTATAACTTCTCACACGTTTTACTGAGATGGGAACATTGTTGATTGACTTATCCTAGAAAGTGTATGTGTGGTCCAGTCTGGACGAAACTGACCCCAGCATTTTTAACCGGTGTTTTTAACACGTGAGTATTTTGCTGTCGTCAATTTTTCAAATATAATATGAATACCTTTGTGGCGTATGTTAACTCATCAGTTTTGTACGTCAGTGACTCAAGAGCACTAACGTACTGGATCAGGTCTCCAACCGAGGTTCCACAACCCCAGTTATCCTCCAAGAACGTTGCTATCAACAAACGGTCCTGCCAAAAAAAATTGGTACATTGACTTACCATGCCGATAACTGTTACAAACAAACGATGAAACCAACTCTTCCACTCTCAGTCAATTCAAGGCTCCCTGCAGAAACCATCTTTTGTCCTGATTCTTTTAAACTTGCATTCATATCTAGTTTTTCCCCAAAGCCTTCCATCCATCCCAGTTAGTATCTCCACTCTTTGCACATATTGCTGCTAGGTAGGTATGCCTTCTTAGGTTTTTCCTATAATAGTACTGTACATTCTATAACCAGTTATAATATGTTATTTTCATTCCAGGTCTTGTACTTATAGTAGATTTTTTTTATTTGATGTTTGTCTCCACGTTTTTATTTGTGGGTTATTTAATACCAGTCACCACTGACTTGATATAACCTGTGTATTGATTTTGTTGTCATTGCCAATAAAGAAAGAAAGAAAGAAAGAAAGAAAATGAGTAATTGTACCGTTAAAGTTTGATAAAAGTATCGGATGAGACTAGCATGTCAGCTGTTACATTTTGGTTAGATTTGGGTGAATCTGCAAAAGTTATAATATAGTTTTCTTCATTTACGGATGAACTTGGTGTTTCTTAGTAAAAAGTACCGACCTGTTCTCGCTGCTCCTTCGGGACACTTGAGACCGCGTTACCGCTCGCGATGAAATACCTTCCCGTGGTATTCCACTGTCATTAGTTTAAATGGGGTTAAACAATTTGTTGTGAAGGCATCGTAATATTTTTTTTTAGTTCAAAAAGCCATGCCATCGCTGGATGCAAATATGTTTGGTGCTTTAGCGCATGAATAGTCGCGTGCAGCTTTTATTTTCTTTATGATAGCAGACCAAGGAAACAGCGATGCCCCAGCAGTGCCAAGTAAGCAGCAAGAACAGGTAAGCGCATAGAACCAAAGCCCAAGTTCCAAAGGAAAGCTAAATACATGTAAGCATATCCTTTCAAACGATCTGCCAAAAGTGATGCATTATGCATTTATGCAGTAGCGTTTGACAAAAACAGTACTTGAAACAGTAGAACAGTTATTGTTTCCGTACTACATGTACATTAATATTATAATGCAAGTGCGAGGGAATACGGAAGGGTAAAGACATATTGCCGTTGCCACCGCAAAAGGACACAACAGAGCATGTAGCAGTGGACGTTTGCAGTGCACGCTAGCAGAAAATAGTGTAATCAAAGCTCGCAAAAATAATCGGTATCATATCACAACTCACGGCATCGTTGTTTATCAGAGACCCGACTGCCTCCACGGCCGTTGTAACAAGGGTGCAGGTGCCGCTACCCGGCAACTGCAGTGACGCGTTGTGTGCTGCGATGGTCCGCCTCAGATAGTCGTCATCCACGGTCAGGGTGGACCAATCAGGTCTCGGCAATACCTGGAATAATCAGCGTTATGTGCTTATTGCTTTTCGCCTTTGTCCCATCCCCTGGATGTATAACGCCATGGGGCCTATATACAATATACGGTTCTGTTTGTTTGTGTGTTTGAGGTGTTGAAGCATTTTGTGTTTAGAATTAGGTCACTTACTATAGTTTCAATCTGACAACAATGACAGTAAAATTATTGTTAACAGTCCTTTTTTGTAAACAGTTTATAAAGATACCCTCTAAATTGGTAACGTTATACTGTCTATAAAAAATGACAGCTATTACTTCAAAAAGTGTTGTAGTATATGGATTATAAGGGAACAACTTTTATTACTTCAGATTCTGTCATAAAATCACAAAAGGAACACATGGCGCTGTGCATCTTGGGAATGGAAAAGACTGAAATGGTTATAATTATGGTATCAACTTCTAAAGCACATAATAGAGATCCTATGTCCCAAAAACCAAGTAAACAATTTTTAGAAATATGATATTTAGAATTTTCTATCTTATCATTTCACCTGCACTGCCAGGTAAAACGATTTGTAATCTCCGGCGGCGTCGATGATGCGAACATCAACATCCACGGTCCAGTTCCTCCCGGGGTCACCGACCCGGATGTAGATCGGCGGCGTCTCTGCGTCACTTCCGTGCATCAGAAGCGTGCTGTCGTCTGGGACCTTGGCGAAGAAGAAGTAGGAGAGGCTGTTGTTTGCTCCAGTGTTGTCGTCCAACCACCGTTCACACTTAATCGTGAACCGTGTCTGATAGGCGTAACCTGTGAAAAATCAAAATATGTCGTTGCACGCAAAGCAATGTCACAGGATTTTCAAAGTCAAATTTCTGTTCATTTATTCATATTGTTGTAGGTTTGATACCAAATCAGGCAGTTGGCTGCCAAAATAAGTTTATGTCAGAACTTACTTTGTGAAACAATTATCAAAATGACAAAGTAACGTGAATTTAGTCAACAAGAAGATAATATAATAGTGTTTATGGTTCCTCCACCTGTGTCCAACCTGAGGCAGAGGCTTCAAATCCCGTATAGGACTAGAAAGCTACAGCCGGACATACAAACGCTGATGTCATTGGTTATCGAACGAACACCAATAACAACAGCTATTTAACTTAGCCTGTTGTGCAGGCTCCAGGCGGGTGGGAGTTTTGATTTGCGTTTTGTAGAGTTTCTAACGTTTTGTTTTTAATTGCCGGCCATCCTACAACTAGCCGCGAGCGAGAGGAAACCTTCTTTCGCGGCTTGTTGTAGGATGGCCGGTATTTGAAAGAACGCGTTAAAAACTCTCCAAAACGCAGTATGAAAACTCCCACCCGCTCGGAGCCTGAACAAGAGGCTATATATAGGTATAGACATACGGTACCGACCTGAAGCTGGGCTGATCGTGCACGTGCCGTTCTCCGGAGGGCTGTTGGTCCTCAGCACCAGCTCCGCCCAGCCGTCCCCCACCCCGGCAACCACACCGTGCAGCCACACCCGGTACTTCTCCCGGACCTCCAGACTCCCCCCCTTCACTGACAAACTCACCGCATGGATGCCTAGAACCGATATACGAAAATGTCTGCTGTCATAATACCATAATATCATCATATACATGAGAATTATGTCAGAACATATATAGTTTTATAAAGACATCTGCCATTTCTAAGAACACCATATCTGTGACATGTCAGGGTTCGAACCAGGGTATCGTTGGTTACGAAGTTCATCTGTGTTGGTAAAATTCATTATGACAAAAGGGACGGTTGGAGAAACACTGAACAGAGACGGGAGGCGACACAGGTTATCTGACACGTACGACCTTCTGATGCAATCACGTGTTTCCGACGTCACGTCCCGGAAGTTACAGTAGATGGGCCCATTCCGTGAACATGGCTGACGGAGTCGGTCGAAAATTTGGGTAAGTCCCAATTTACTGAGTGTTGGCCTAAACGTTTAGCCCTTTTTGTCATAACCCCACAAACTGCTTCATTTGTCACGTACCTGTAGTAGTAAGGGGCGGCAGATCCACCTCGGTGAGAAGAGACCCGTTTCGGGAGTGCCAGCCGCTGTCCCGGTACAGGTACCAGGTGTAGGACGGTCTGGCGCTGCCGGGACGGTTGCTACAGTTGGCGAGAAGACGAAGCGGTCTCGACGGGCTCACCAAATCACCACAGTTAGTCTTGCACCTGAAAACATCATGATTTAAAAGTTAAAGCCAATGGTTGCTATATAAATAGTTTGTAAGAAGTACACAATGTAATGTACAGGACGATAGAGAAGATCACTTGTATGAAAAGTTACTAAAGTGAAAAATTAGTATTCATAACGATGTACAATGCGACAACATATTGCTCAGAATTGGGTGTTATGAGGAAAAACTGTAGGAACTTACGTGATAGCCAATCGCATAGCATGGACTGATTCAAAATGAGAGACAATTAACTTTATGTTGTTGACTGTTAGATGAAAGAAACATCACTAAAAGTATTTGACTGTTGGTACCCTGTTACACTTCTTATATATGTTACGATGGTTAGTGAACCATGTTACAATAGATAAACTGATAAATACACAGAATGACATTAAAGCAGGTTGGATGAAAAATTAATAAATTCTAAAAATGAACATTTTTATAACCGTCGTCACAAGTATAAGCATATCAGAGGCTTCTATTATTAATATCTAGAACATGATTTAAATCCATTTCATTCATAAAATGCTTACATTCGCAGTAGGTTCCGTTGCCTCTGAAGTTCACCCTGCATTGGCAATGGTATGACCCGGGTCGGTTCAAACAGTCAGCTTCCTGATGGCAATCGTGTGATCCCATCTCGCATTCGTTTATATCTTTGTAAAAACAAACATGGAAACAAGAATTCTGAGACATCATACCTCCATGAAATATGTGAGTTTTTGTAATTTTTTTTTGTCTCATTGACTATGGAAATAAGGTCGTAATTAGCATAATCTAGTTTAATTTATGGTTTTCTAAATTCAAATTACAATATTTTTCATGTAAAATTCCTCTCCTTTGTCATACTTTATTTCAACACGTCCTCATTAAGTATGCAAATGACCTCTACATTAACATAATATAGGCATAGTGATGGTAACCTTCAAGTAACTTACACGTGTCACAAGGTATAAAATTCCCATCATTCACCAATTTTTGGCCTTGACAATGCCCATCACTAAGACAACCTGCCTGCCAAACATCGTGAACCTTGGACCATGCCTTCAAAATTTATCGTGCATAATCTACCAAACGGTGCCAAAACGATTTCATAAATGATTTCTTGTCGAAGGCAAAAATTGGAAACTACAGCTAGGATGTGTACCTTATAAACGCGAATATGGCCTTATATGAGACGCCATGCACAATATATTACGGGTTTCGCGCAGATGCAATATGTTCTGTCAACTTGCCTACTCACCATCACAGAGTAGACCATTGCCGGCATATCCCGTCTCACAGGTACAGTTGTAAGACCCGGGCAGGTTGGTACATATGGCGTGCTGGTGACAATTGTGAGCAGCTGTACACTCGTCTATATCTGAGGTAACATATTCGAAACATCCAAATCTCATTCAAATACCAACATCTAACATAGCACTTCAAACATACTAACTACGCTAGGCAACATATGGCAGAAGTACACACACATTGTTCTTTGAATGGTTTGTTTTGTGATTGAGGGAATATGTGGCTTGTCGGTTAATAACCCCCACATTCCTCATACAACTCGTATTCCTTTTCCTTTAAATTTTATTGCACATACTTAGTACGTTTTCTATGTAACTGTTCATCAAAAGCTATTGATGCTAATCTCCTATCAGATTTTAGGTAGCAAGGGGAGCCTATATTAGTGGCCAATTTGATGGGTCCCTTGTCCACAAATGAATTTTCTTCGGCCTAGGAATAATGTTCTTTTTCGTAATTCCCAACCGACCCCAGCTTTTTTGTGTGTGGACCCATATGCAAGGAACATGAATTTTTCGAGCTAATCGACCTTTTCTAGCTCGATGATCTGACACCCGAGTGACGAAACGTTGTACAGTCGTTTTATTTTTTTTTAACATTGACATCGAAGTGTCCCTATGCTATGTTTACTCTGTTAAACTGTATAGTATAAGTTGGATAGATGGAAATCACCAAAGTCTAAAAAATGAAAGAAAAAAGATAATTCCTACACAGCTGTCAATATTACCTGAACAGTGCGTTCCGTTCCCGCTGTACCCAACATGACATGCGCACGAAAAGGTTCCCGGCAGATCCGTACAGTCGGCGTTGACGTCACAGTTGTCAACTTGCTCATGACATTCATCGATGTCTGGCAGAAATTAGAAATAAAAGTAGAGTCATGTTAGATAAAGAAACGAATGGGTGGATGAATGGATGGATGCCTATTTGTGTCAGCTCATTTTTCTAAAACAATCAGTAGAATATCAGAAAACTCAGAAAACTGATTTAAGCTAAATCTAATACTCAAAAGCGGCAATTCCAAAATATCTTTGAGCAAATGTACCTTCCATGTATCTTTACGCGTGATTTAAGATTGTGCTTAAAGATAGGATTGCGTGCAGTAGGTATTAGAAATTTTGAATTCTCTGATTAGCGTATCCATTGTATTCATGAACAGAAAAAAATTCGCCGAAAGTCCAATGTAAGCCGAAATTAAGTGTTGTTTCCAATTACATTTTAACAGATAACGGACATTACAATTACAAGTAACGTCTGTAATCACTCACTTGTACAAGTGACGCCATCTCCTCTGTAACCATGGTTACAGGTGCAGTAGAACGAACCAGGTGTATTGGTGCACGACGCAAACAGGTGGCAGTTATCTGCACCCAGAGAACACTCATCGACGTCTGTAGAAACAATAAAAGCTTGGCTATTTGCAATGCTCATATATCTACAATCTTTCACATTTCCATCAAACGCCGTCTTCGCTTGTAAAGGATAATAGGATGCAATATCTTTAGGCATAGTTTACAGAAAGTATATATAGCATTAATGTTGTCAGTACCTTGAATATGACTTCCATTTATTTTTGTTAATATTAGCCACATTACTGAAAGGATTGGCAGAACAGCAAGATGACTTGTTTTTCATGACAACGTTTTCCTGATGTTAACCTGGACATCAGACTGTAAGCTTAGGTTTTGATCATCTTAAATCGGGAAGGGGGCCTATTCTTTTCAGTAATTAAATGCCCATTTAGCAACGCATCGATATTATTTATTCAACAATATGCATGCAGAACCTAACACGGAGGGACAGCTGTAAGAGACACCACCAGCAAATACAATGACAAATAACAAAACAAAGTTACAAATTACAACACAGCAAATGAGTAGGATGACAAGTAATAATGTATCAATATGAAAATTGTTTGTACCTTGACAATGAGTTCCGTTGCCAGAGTACCCGATTTTACACGAGCAGTGAAAAGACCCGGGTGTGTTGGAACAGGTGGCGTTCTGGTGGCAGTCATCTGTCTCTTCAGCACACTCGTCGATATCTGAATAATAGGACAAGACAATGAGTATAATAATATTTTATATTTGTCAAAAAAATAGTCTTTTTTTCAATAAGTTCTTTTTTTTATTTCCAACATGACAAAGGAAAAGCGTGGCACAACAGACAAAATACGTCACGCACATGATTAACAACAAAACTGAAAAATAAAACCAGGAGACAATTAATGGCAACCCTCATTTTGCTAAACAAATAATAGCTGAAAAAAAGCTTAGATAGAAATAACATAGTTTACTCAACTTGCGTTTGTGCATTGTGTTAATCTTTTTAGGAATAATACATGCTGATTTTTTAGTCTTACTTCTGTCATAATACCTTACGTTGCAGTAGCGATATACTTGATATGTATACATAATTACCTTCGCCAAGAAGGTTCTGTATTTAAGCCTACATGTACATGTAGTTGATCGTCCTTCTAAAACTTGTTTTTACAAGTTTAGGATCTAGGACTTTTATCTTAGACAAGACTAATTGTTGCATGCTATCAATCGCAACCATTAATAGTCTTACAGTGAATGACCTTATCATAAATAGTTTATTGTGAGTAACTAATTAACTGTGCAATTACAGACTTTTTATAGCACTGAATTGATGCATGGTTCAAACTCACATAATTTATTTAGTTATTTATGAAGATTTACCACATTTGTGGAAGGATTGACATAACAGGTGACTATCACCTTTTCAAAGATGCCAACCCCGAGACAAGACTGTAAGATTTGAACCACTCACACCGGGAAGGTCCCCTACTCTTTTAGATAAGTGCGGTGGGTTCTTTAACGTGCGTGGGGTGTGGCTCTCCCAAACACGGGACCTCCATTTAACGTCCTATCCGAGGGACGTCCCTAACCAAAGCTAGGTGCTCATAAAAATGCAAATGATACATAAAACATATTTGCTCCACACACTTGTGTGTAACTGTAACATTAACAAGGGTGACCTCAATACGACTTTCCAAAAGGCACAACGTCGGGGCGTATGTCCAGACATGTCCCGGGTACAACTCGGGATCGAACCCGGGCCTCGCTGATTCATAGTCGTACGCTCTACCACTACGCCACACGCCACACACCTTACCTCGACAGAAGGTACCATTCCCGGTGTAGCCGGTGTTACAGTCACAGCGGTACGATCCAGGAGCGTTGGTACAGGTGGCGAACACGTCACAATCATTGGTAATCAGCAGACATTCGTCGATGTCTGGCATTGCGTGGAAATACAAAACGTTAACGACGTACGTAGAACAACACGAATATTTCTGCCGATGCTTTGCTTCATGTACAATTATCTGTTTGTCACAAATACGAAAGTGCATGCTCAGTGTCAAAGGTGAAGGGCACAGAAACGTAAATAAAAAGTGACAGAATTTGGTCAACACGTACCCTCTACCAGGCTTTGGGAGGAGAAAAGAATCCGCTAGAAAGTAGATTTTGCAGCACCCAAAGCCTATCGGCAGTCGCCATGTTATTCGGACCACTAATCGCTATTTAATAGGTGCCAAGTAGCTAAATTACCCTTTGGGTGCGGCAAAATGTACTTTCAATCGGACCAACTCCCCCAGCCTTTTATCTTTTACCAGCCGCTTCCCGAAGCCTGGTAGAGGCTTGTCAAAAAAAAACGTAGTCTTCTCCTCCACCGCATGTCAGCTGCTGCTGAGGCGTTTAACTTAGTTTTAGGTAGTAGTAGTAGTAGTAGTAGTAGTAGTAGTAGTAGTACGTAGTAGAAGTAGTAGTAGTAGTAGTAGTAGTAGCTGCAGTAGTAGTAGTAGTACGTAGTAGAAGTAGTAGTAGTAGTAGTAGAAGTAGTAGTAGTAGTAGTAGTAGTAGTAGTAGCTGCAGTAGTAGTAGTAGTACGTAGTAGTAGTAGTAGAAGTAGTAGTAGTAGTAGTAGTAGTAGTAGTGGTAGTAGTAGTAGTAGTAGTAGTAGTAGTTGTAGACTGGTTTATTGAGTCTTAGCGCAAGACATACATTCCTCCTGTCAGCCGTGGATGACTGAATTTTGAAGCTGTTCTACAGGTATGCATATCTTATTTCGATTTGAAGCCTCCTTATATATAGTATAGTATGAATATAAAAAGTCCCGAATTGGTAAAAAAGGATGAAGACGAGAACAGTACCTTCGCAGTGTGTCCCGTTCCCGCTAAATCCGTCCGCGCATGCGCAGTAGAACGACCCATCGGTGTTTGTACATGAGGCGTTCACGTGACAGTTGTGGGTGTTTTCAAGGCATTCATCGATGTCTGATACAAATATACAGGCACCATATGTCATAAAACTGTCATAGAAATATGTCATAAGCACTATATATGCATAGACAAGAAGCACGATAGACATGAAAATCTTACTAATATCACATATTCTGTCGATTTGCAATTTGTAAACGTACCATAGTCTAAGAACAAGGATGCAGTACAGTGCAGCAACGGTATGGAAAGAGAAAATAATCCTAGTGATAATTTACTACATTCCATGAGGATATATACCTTACTAATGTACAAACATAAACACAGGTAAACATATAAAATGAAGTTTAAACCGCAGAACTTGTAGCATAAGTGATTCGTCAAACTAATAATAAAATATTGATTTATTCATATACTTGTACATGCATTTGTATACAGTTGTTTGTATGCTTGTATAGTTGTAGACCTTCCAAAAGTTGCTGTGCTTGTGTTGTGTAAATACAAAACTGTTTTTGTTTATTTTAACTTACCCTCGCAGACGACTCCATCACCTCGGTAACCATGGTGACAGGTACAGGAGAAGGACTCCGGCAGGTCGTGACAGTCCGCGTGTTGGGCACAATTGTGGACGCCTGTAGAGCACTCGTCTAACGCTAGGGGGCGGAAGGCAACATTGCATATTACATCTAACAATCAGACTTGTACTAGCTTTTGGCCACACCAATTTAATTTCTTGGTTAACGGATTTTTCTAGAAAAATAATGGAGCGGGCGGGTGAAAAAAAATTAAAAAATAAAAACAGGCCCAGGCATCCTATTATGGCCCAAAATGGTGCGATAGGAGCCATGAAGTCAACACACCAGGCTGGTTCAAAATTAAACAAGGAATTTTGAGCTTTTAACCCTACCTAGACCGGGGGGGGGGGCTAAAAGTGCCCGCGGCAACTTTGATGTCACCTAGCGTCTGACCGGCTAGCCGTAGAGCGGCGAAACTTGGTGACTTTTCCTAAAATATTGTTGGCAACAATTCTTTATCATTGGAATAAAATAATAATTTTTTGTGTTGCCATGGCAACGGGTTTCTGACAGGCATTTTTTGCTAAATTTAGTACTTTTGCTTTCAACAATAGAATTTTATGGGTTTTATGTCAAGTTACTCATGGTTTCTAATATTAATAACATCCCATATAATTTTATGTAAATTTTATCATTAAATATGCATAATTTATGCTAATTTGATGACGTCATTGGCCAAAATCCAAGATGGCGGACCATATCATTAGAACAGGTATATATAGGTTATTTTCATTAAAATTTCATCAATACTTCCATTTCTTTTTCCAAAAAAGATTTAAATGAAGGTCTTTAGTATGTTTACAATGTATTTTAGGCTTTATCATGAAAAAGAACTATTTTTGAAAATGCAAGATTCATGATCCAAGATGGCGGATATCTTAAATATGCATGACGTCATTTTATGACGTCACCGGTGTTGCTATGGCAACATAAGACTTAGTACACCATAATATTCTGTCATAAACACTTTTGGTACAGTTATGTTGAATGCCATTTAGTTTTCAGGGAAAAACCTATTTAGACGGTTTTGGCCAATAAAATTACATTAATGACGTCATAATGACGTCATATTACGTCATAACGACAAAAAAATTGTAGATATGATAAATTTCCACTAGTACACCATTCTCTGAAAATTTGGTGGTCATACGACATACCGTTCGCGAGTTCTTAGGGGGGGGTCAAAAGAGCCCCCCCCGGTCCCCCCATGTCAAAAAAAGCCCGGTCTAGGTAGGGTTAATGATACCAATGCATTGAAAGATGGAATAACTGTAACAACTCGGATGAAAAGGACTGTTTTCAACGGTTCAGGGCAAAATATGAGCATTTTGCAGTTGATTCTGAATTTTTATTTTTATTTGCAAATCAGAAAAACATGAAGCGGGCGAATCCGTTAACCAAGAAATTAAATTGGTTTGGCCTTAGGTGTGGCAAAGAGTTTCATGTAATGTAACCTGGTGGTGTTCTGTACACTAATATCGGATGTGCTCCATTTATGAAAAAAGTGACAGGCCACTGTTCCATTCGATTGATTGCATATACAGTCACAGGTCACAGTGCACCAGGGACAAATTATTAAAGCCACCCCCCTCCCCCGTGGGTCAGTCCAGCCAATGAGAAAGCATTGAGGCGTCGATTACAGAGTGAACCATTGTCAAAGGTCACACATTTTTGTGCCAGATTTAAAAGATATCCCTCTGTCCTTTTTCATGAAAAAATTGTACCATTCTGATGAAATAACTGCCAAAGGAAAAATATTTTTTTAAAAACTAGTCTGCGTGGGGGATACTCAACTCCTGCAAAGTCAACAGTACGTTTAACAGTGAATTCAGAGAACCAGCAACACTTCAGATAACGTACGTCTAACGTATTATTGCAAATGGTTTTGAAGCGAGTTTATCGGATTGTTCCCTTGCATTTACACGGTGTTTCTGACAAGACTAGTCAGCAAACAAAGACTCCCAAATCTCAACAATTTCACCTTTTGCATGTAGTAGTGCTAGCATACAATATACATGTATTTTGAGACCTGCAACATGATTATAATTTTTATCGTAATCATAAATATTAGCGTTATTCAAATAACAAGTTTCAGACAATCAGCATACTAGTAACCATCGCACGTATTAAAGCCCTGATCTCGGGTTGTTTTAGGTCAGACGCCACTGCAGAGCAGCTACCGACGGACGCACCCAACAAGAACAAACGGTGCCCGAGACGCTCTACACGAGATCCTCCCAAGAAGGTACCAACTGAAGCAATTCTCACTCCCCTGAAAGGTACGTTTAAGCCAGTGGATAAAAATGTTTCAAAGGGAAAAGCTTTTGAGATGGCAGTTAAATATAACTTAACTTATGCAATTCCCGAAGGCCGGAAGATTGTAACGTATTTTGACTTATGGTAAGGATTATGCGAATTTCAGCATTATAAAATGTTCAAAAATCTTGCACAAGAAGAAAGTCGCTCGTAGATCAGCTTATTTCTGAAGAGTTGTTAATGGGTGTTGCGTCCTGATACTGATATCATGCTCCTTAGACCAATTCTACCAGTACAAAAAAAAATTCAACATGGTCATACCAAGTTTTCAGGTATCAGACTGATTAAACGTTTTAGTTGTTAAAACATGATTCTACCTTCTTAAGGTGTCAAACAAGAAACTTTAATAGTAACTGCCAAAGCTTATATCTTAAACTCAACTTAGTTGAGCAATTGTAAATGAACACAGCCCCAAGATCATAGTAATTTTTATCTTTGTGGCATAGGGAGAATTAATTTTAAATAAGTCATTTTTTGACGTCATTTTGACGTCAGTGTTGTTGCCAGGGGCAACATAAGTCTTAGCATACATCAATATTCTATCATAAACAATTTTTGTTAAATCTATATTATGTAAAATTTTAACTATTCTAAACATCTTTATTTTAAACATTTTCTTGCTCTGTAAGCCTACCTGGGTTCATAATGACATTTAGGGATCAAAAGATAAACGTCGTTACGCCGCAAAAACGTGTTGGAAAACTGCGCACTTCTCGGCGTAGCACGGATCGGGGCCATGTTTGTTTACATCCGACCGCGTCCGAGCATTCCCGAATCCAACCGAACCGCAGGTCACGGTAGAACACGTTATTCTCTAAAATACGGCATATGCCGGGTCACGATTTGACAACTGTCAATAGTGCAACAAAAACACCTTAGACTTACGTAACGTTTATACTTTTTCATATCTACAGGATTTGCCTAGTACAACAATGTAGATATTTCGTGTATTAGAAAATGACACTGATCGTTATGGCCTTCCAAACATTAGCATTTTTGGTCAGTTTATCTGTGCTTATCTTTTTTTACTGGCCAACTGGATCCCATTAGCTAATACCACAGTGTGATAGCCCACATCTTCACCTTTACATCGATACCAAAGTCCCCTGGTTAGTTTTAGGACAAACGGGTTTACCCCAAAGAAAACCGCGACGGTGCACACATCGCGGTGACGAAATTTTAGCCCAGTTGTAGCTACCGGCGCACACCATCCTGAGTTTCCGCAACATTTTGATACATTTAGCGTAATGTCATAAACTTCGTTCCTTGGTATGAGAAACTGTATGAATGTGGTTACCACATGCAATATGATAAGTGACATGATAACTTTCAAGTATATACAAAAAGAGGATTTTAGATTAGGTACTGACCCTTCAAAAATTGGCAAATTTGAAGTCAATCGGCTTCGAACTCCAGCGTTCGAAAGCGTTCGAACCATAGAACCCAGACACGCGCCGGAAGTTGCCGAAGATTTCCGAAGGAAAACCGTTGTTTGTTTACATTCTATTTATTGGGGCACAAATAAATACGTCTGGCCTTGCGCAACTTATTTTCGCGCTGCGCTGAGTTGCCGAAAAGGCGAAATAGCGACGCTAATACGTTGAAAGTTATCGAAAATGACAATCTGCATGAGAAAATTTCAATTATTTGTATTTTCAGTTTTGGCGCGAAAATCCTACATAGTATCACTTTAAAGTTTGGTTGTATTCCTCTGAGTTTTACGGCGAAATCAATTTTTGACGGTTTTACCCCAGAAAATCACAATACTGACGCCATATTGATGTCATATGACGTTATAATTACACAAAGGTTTTGTTATTAATTAATTTTATTACTACACCATTCTCTAAAAATTTGGTGGCCCTACAATAATTGGTTACAGGGGGCGTGCCTCAACCCCCCCCCGTCTTAGCATGCCAAAAAAGCCCAGTCTGAATAGGGTAACAGGGAATTCAGAGGAGCAGCAACACTTTAGACAACGTACGTCTGACGTATTATTGCAAAAGGGTTTTTAAGTGAGTTTTTAGGATTGTTCCCTTGCATTTAAACGGTGTTTCTGATCTGACAAGACTAGTCATCAAACAAAGACTCCCAAATTTTACCAATTTTACATTATGCTTTAAGCAGTGCTGGTATACAATATACGTATACACGTATTTTGAGACCTGCAATGTGATTATAATTTTTATCGTAATCATAAATATTAGTGTTATGCAAATAACAAGTTTCAGACAATCAGCATACTAGTAACCATCGCACGTATTAAAGCCCTGATCTCGGGTTGTTTTAGGTCAGACGCCACTGCAGAGCAGCTACCGACGGACGCACCCAACAAGAACAAACGGTGCCCGAGACGCTCTTCACGAGATCCTCCCAAGAAGATACCAACTGAAGCAATTCTTACTCCCCTGAAAGGTACGTTTAAGCCAGTGGATAAAAATGTTTCAAAGGGAAAAGCTTTTGAGATGCGAATTTCAGCATTATAAAATGTTCAAAAATCTTGCGCAAGAAGAAAGTCGCCACTAGATCAGCTTATTTCTGAAGAGTTCATGGGTGTTGCGTCCTGATACATGTACTGATATCATGCTCCTTAGACCAATTCTACAAGTACAAGAAAATTTAGGATGGTCATACCAAGTTTCCAGGTATCAGACTGAATAAACGTTTAAGTTGTTAAAACATGATTCTACCTTCTTTAGGTGTCAGACAAGAAACTTTAATAGTAACTGCCAAAGCTTATGTCTTAAACTCAACTTAGTTGAGCAATTGTAAATGAACACAACCACAAGATCACAGTAATCTTTATCTTTGTGGAAAAGGGAGAATTAATTTTAAATAAGTCATTTTGTGACGTCATTTTGACATCAGTGTTGTTGCCAGGGGCAACATAAGTCTTAGCATACATCAATATTCTATCATAAACACTTTTTGTTAAAGCTTGGTTGTATTCCTCTGAGTTTTACGGCGAAATCAATTTTGACGGTTTTACCCAGAAAATCACAATAATGACGCTATATTGATGTCATATGACGTTATAATTACACAAAAGTTTTGTTATTAATTAATTTTATTACTACACCATTCTCTAAAATATTTGGTGGCCCTATGATAAGTGGTTGTTGAGTTACAGGGGGCGGGCCTCAACAACCCCCCCACCCCCCGTCTTAGCATGCCCAAAAAAAGCCCGGTCTGAATAGGGTAACAGGGAATTCAGAGGAGCAGCAACACTTTAGATAACGTAAGTCTGACGTATTATTGCAAAAGGGTTTTTAAGCGAGTTTATAGGATTGTTCCCTTGCATTTAAACGGTGTTTCTGATCTGACAAGACTAGTCATCAAACAAAGACTCCCAAATTTTACCAATTTTACATTATGCTTTAAGCAGTGCTGGTATACAATATACGTATACACGTATTTTGAGACCTGCAATGTGATTATAATTTTTATCGTAATCATAAATATTAGTGTTATTCAAATAACAAGTTTCAGACAATCAGCATACTAGTAACCATCGCACGTATTAAAGCCCTGATCTCGGGTTGTTTTAGGTCAGACGCCACTGCAGAGCAGCTACCGACGGACGCACCCAACAAGAACAAACGGTGCCCGAGACGCTCTTCACGAGATCCTCCCAAGAAGATACCAACTGAAGCAATTCTTACTCCCCTGAAAGGTACGTTTAAGCCAGTGGATAAAAATGTTTCAAAGGGAAAAGCTTTTGAGATGCGAATTTCAGCATTATAAAATGTTCAAAAATCTTGCGCAAGAAGAAAGTCGCCACTAGATCAGCTTATTTCTGAAGAGTTCATGGGTGTTGCGTCCTGATACATGTACTGATATCATGCTCCTTAGACCAATTCTACAAGTACAAGAAAATTTAGGATGGTCATACCAAGTTTCCAGGTATCAGACTGAATAAACGTTTAAGTTGTTAAAACATGATTCTACCTTCTTTAGGTGTCAGACAAGAAACTTTAATAGTAACTGCCAAAGCTTATGTCTTAAACTCAACTTAGTTGAGCAATTGTAAATGAACACAACCACAAGATCACAGTAATCTTTATCTTTGTGGAAAAGGGAGAATTAATTTTAAATAAGTCATTTTGTGACGTCATTTTGACATCAGTGTTGTTGCCAGGGGCAACATAAGTCTTAGCATACATCAATATTCTATCATAAACACTTTTTGTTAAAGCTTGGTTGTATTCCTCTGAGTTTTACGGCGAAATCAATTTTTGACGGTTTTACCCCAGAAAATCACAATAATGACGCTATATTGATGTCATATGACGTTATAATTACACAAAAAGTTTTGTTATTAATTAATTTTATTACTACACCATTCTCTAAAATATT
>NW_017803713.1:547684-573795 GCF_001625305.1 Branchiostoma belcheri | reverse complement strand
CGTAAATCTGACGCATTATTGCAAAATAGTTTTGAAGCGATTTTGTCAGATTGTTCTGTTTTACTTACACGGTGTTTATGACAAGACAAGTCTCAAAGACTCCCAAATCTCAACGATTTCACATTTTGCTTGTAGCAGTATTGGCATACAATATGCATGTATTTTGAGACCTGCAACATGATTATAATGTTTATCGTAATCACAAATATTCAAATAACCAGTTTCAGACAATCAGCATACTCGCACGCATGATCGCACGCATCAAAGCCCTAATCTCTGGGTTTTTTTTTGTCAGATGTTACCGTAGATCAGCTACCGACGGATCCACCCAACAAGAACGAACCAGTGCCCGAGACGCTCTAAACGAGATCCTCCCAAGAAGGTAACTATTGAAGCAATTTTTCATTCCCCTGAATGTATTTTTAAGCCAGTGGATAAAAATGTTTCAAATGGAAAAGATTTTGAGAAGGCAGTTAAATAGAACTTAACTTTTACATTTCACGGAGGCCGGACGATTGTAACGAATTTTGACTGAAGGTAAGGATTATCCACATTTCAGAATCATAATTTTTTTTAATCTTTATAAGAATAAACTCGCTCGTCGATTCATTTAATTTGTTTAATTTTTTGATTGATTAATTGATCTTTTAAGATGGTACCTTTAGTTTAAAACAACTGATTTCCAAGGTAGTCTAACAGTGAGAACAAGTTACAAAAGACATAGGCAATCAAATAATATAATTAAACATAGAGATGATAAATGATATTAACAAAGAGTAGAACTAGTCAATCATCAAAACAAGACACGTCAACCAAAACAAATAGTCAAAATCATAAGGCATAGATAAGCTTAGTTCTGAAGAGTTGTTTATTGTTGGTGCGTCCTGATACTGATATCATCCACCTTTGACCAATTCTACAAGTGCAATAGAGTTCAGGATGATCATACCATGTAACAGACTGAATAAACGGTTTAGTTGTTGAAATATGTGTCAGACAAGAAACTTACATGTAATAGTAACTGCAAATGTTTTTTTTTCTTAAACGTATCTTACTTGAGAAATTAATTGCAAATAAACACAGCCCCAAGATCACGGTAATTTTGATCATTGTGACATAGGAGGAATTGAACTGTGAACAGCTCTACGCTGTTACAATATAGGGATTTGATTCGGTTGAATTTGACAAAAAATCATATTATCATTGTTGATTGCTTACCCAATTTACCCGAGCTAAGAGAGCTGCACTTGGAGAAAAACAAAATAAGGAACATAGAACCCGGTACATTTGCAAATTTACCCATGCTCAAAGAGTTGTGTCTGGAGACCAACCAAATTACAATGATTAAGAATGGTACATTTGTAGGTCTATCCTGTCTGCTAGTGTTGGACCTGTCCTATAACAAGATAGCAATGGTCCAGGGAGGTGCATTTGCAAATCTCCCCTTGCTTGTATTCTTGAAGCTGCACTACAACCAGATAAAAAAGATTGGTACTTTCGCAGGTCTACCCTGTCTACAAGTGTTGAACCTGTCCTTTAACAAGATAACAATGATTCAGGGAGGTGCATTTGCGAATTACCCCATGCTTGTAAGCTTGAAGCTGCACTGCAACCAGATAAAAAAGATTCGGCCTGGTACATTTGCAAATCTTGCCTGTCTAATGGGTATAACCCTACAATACAACCAGATAAGAAATATTGAGCCAGGTGCATTTGCAAATTTACCACGGCTACAAGGGCTGCAACTGTTCTCTAACCAGATACAAATGATCCAGCCTGATACATATACAAATCTACCCCTGCTAGGATTGTTGGCCTTGGCCAGAAATCAGATAACAATGATTCAGGCTAGATCATTTACAAATCTTCCACAGCTCCAACATCTATCTCTGTACTCCAACAAGATAACAAGGATTCAGTTTGGTGCATTTGCAAATCTGCCCCAGCTTAAAATTTTGGACATTCAGTCAAACAGTATGTTTGCCCTCTCCCCTTCAGATTATGGCTTGCCGCCATATATTTCTATGCGACTTGACGGAATTCCCTGGCATTGCGACTGTAGAATGCTTCCCTTAAAGTTGAATTCGACTATATTCCCTTCATTTGAAAGCCAGATAATATGTGCTAAACCGTCCAAACTCCTGGGAGAGAAGCTTTCAGGTGTCAGTCCTAAAGAATTGGTATGCGAAGAGCCAGCCATATTTACAATGCCTGTCGATATTCATGTACAAAGTTTTAATAACTACACTGGCAGTGCAACCTCTCATTATCAATGGTTCTTCCAACACAATGGTGCCTTACCAACATCTGCTGCAGTGGGAACACAGAAAATTAAAGAAACACTAACTCCGCCCCTTGCGATTACTTCAAACATTCCAGAAATCAGTTATACACCAAAATCTGCCCACAGTTTCCCTACATCTGTCCTCATTGGCTCTATCTATGGACCAGTAGCAGGCATTGTCCTGATCGGCTCCATCATTTTCATGTGGCGCAAATGGAGGACCAGGAATCCTCTCTTTAGACTAAATCCCAATGCTGTTATACTTAATAGAGGCACTAACAATGCGGTTTCGGTAATCACCAGTGGTCATGAGAATCATTGTGAGGATCATCAAGATCAGACAGGAAATGGTCAGTGTCACGCCATCACTAAACCTAAAACAATGATTATGGCCGACGTAATGACCAGTGGTTGTGATCAAACAGAACAGGGTCAGTTTCAGGATATCCCTGTATCCCACACAGGCACCACAGTTGCAGTAGTGACCAGTGGTAATGATCCAACAGAACAGGGTCAGTTTCAGGATACCCCTGTATCCCACACAGGCACCACAGTTGCAGTAGTGACCAGTGGTAATGATCAAACAGAACAGGGTCAGTTTCAGGATATCCCTGTATCCCACACAGGCACCACAGTTGCAGTAGTGACCAGTGGTAATGATCAAACAGAACAGGGTGAGTTTCAGGATATCCCTGTATCCAACACAGGCACCACAGTTGCTGCAGTGACCAGTGGTTGTGATCAAACAGAACAGGGTCATTCTCAGGCCTGCACTGAATATTTAGATGTTAATAATATATCTTACGGAATAGGGCCGACTGCCTTGCAGGTAAATTCTCTGTACAAAGTTGTGGCAAGGTCTCAGGCAATCACTGAATCCAACACAAACATCACCGCTATTCTAATGACCAGTGGTCATGATCAGAGAGAGCAGATTCAGTCTCAGTCCATCACTGAAACCTTGGATGCTAGAAACATATCTTATGGTACAAGACCGGCCGCCTCACAGCTAAATTCTTTATATAAAACTGCGGCCCAGTCTGATGCCATACCCGAGTCGAACACAAACATTACAAGTGCTGAAATGACCAATAGTCCTGATCAAATATGTCAGAGCCAGTCTCACTGAATCCCTGGATTCTGGAAATATATCTTATGGCACAGGGCCAACTGTTATTAAGTCAAATTTGCTATACGCAAATGTAGAAATCGCATGATTCAATTTGAATTCCTGAATTGGCCGCTGAATAGACATTGAACAAAAAAGAAAGATCTTAAAAACATTGGTGTTTGACATTATGAAAAGACCATTGAAATCCCATTCATTGGTAGAACTTGAAGGCCAACAGATTTTAAACTCTTCAAAGAAACACATCTAGGTCACCGTGTTAGTCATGCTATATAAGTAAGTTGCTGTATACTGTGATATAAGTGGATATTTCTCATACACACACACACACACACACACACATTTTGGGCATTTTGGCAAAATTCTTTAAACAAATTCAGAAAGAGGGGAACTTTGAGGAACTGACGATACCAACTTTCTAAAACTGTCAGCACCAAACTACAAATCTACCCCTTAGGCTCCACAATCATTCATATACAAATTGAATTGTTGTGAACTAAATGAAGAGCGTAAAGAAAAATTAATGATTAACTAGAGAGGCCGACATTTGCTTGGGAGCAAATACAGCATATTTCAGTCCATCTCCCTCCCACGCAAAAGTGGACTATTCCAAACTTACCCCAGTGTAAAAAACTGGCAAAGATTCTCAAATAAATGAATTATATAGTAGCTAATTGAGTAATTGAGAACAAAGATGCAAGAACAAGCACATTGAATCTCAAAAGCTTTACTAATCTTCTTACAGGTATGCAAATACTAACAATGATGAGATTTGATACATTTTGAAGGTCTTAGACACATAAAATTAAATGTGTGGGTCATTACGCACGACTTACGTGCAATGTGACCTCAGGTAACCCGCAATGGAACACGTGTTCCATGGCCAACGGCAGATGGAACGTGCCATTCTT
Source organism: Branchiostoma belcheri (assembly GCF_001625305.1). Lineage (NCBI taxonomy): Eukaryota > Metazoa > Chordata > Leptocardii > Amphioxiformes > Branchiostomatidae > Branchiostoma > Branchiostoma belcheri. The sequence continues at coordinate 569,471 of NW_017803713.1, read as the reverse complement.
TAGATAGAACATGGAACGGGTATAGCACTTTTGGCCCTTTTTTTTTGCTGAAAAGAGCCATTTAAGTCCCCCAAATGAGTCATTTGCAAGTGGTGTATGCCAAATATTTGACTGCTGTTCTATAGACACATGTTCAGGGTACCCTTATACCGAATTTCTCAGGGCTCAGGATCCAAAAATCCATTTTTTGGCGAAAAATGCCCCAAAAAACCATAATAAAAATTTTTCAAAGGCATGTATCAAAAAAATGAAAAAAAAAACGCCTGGGGGTATTGGCCCACTCTACCTCCATGCCAAATTTCAAGTCATTTGGCTGAATGATGGCGGAGTTGAATCCCTCTGACTGTTTGGCAGGAGGAGGAGAAGAAGAAACATCAGAGAACACAATATATTTCATCTATACCATGGTATGGACTGAAATATAACTACGTTGTTACTTAGCTACATTAAATCCTCGCCATTATTGTTTAGAAGTTGATTTCCTATTTATCTACCTAATAATGCCTTTTCACTTAAATAAAGGTTTGTAACATATGTAAGGTGTTATGACACCAATTTTATTATCGTTATTCAGCCATTTTTATTGTTACCTATTATTATGGCATTTTATCTTCCCCAAATATATTTTGTTGTCGTGTTTATATTTATATCATATGCTCGTTTTATTACACAAAAACTGTCAGTAACCTGCCATTCGTTGAAATAATTCTGACGGCACGTAAAAAGAGAAAGATCTTGAAACATTGGTCTTTGAGATTATGGAAGGACCACTGAAATGTCATTCATTGGTAGAACTTGAAGATCAATGATATCTGTTAGATTTTGGACTCTTCAAAGAAAAAGAGATCATTCTCATTCTCCGGCACAGTTCTCTGGAACTCCCTTCCGCCACATGTAAGAAACTCAAAATCTATCTGTACATTTAAGACCAGACTTTCTTCCCTCACCAGTTAATTTGATTTTGGTTGAGTGATTTTACAAACATTATAATTTTCCTTACCAGTTAATATGATTTTGTTTGATTTATGCTTGTGAGATAAGTTCCATTGATATGCAAATTCCTTTCGCTTTAACTTATTTATGTTGGTTGGATTCTTTATGCTACCTTATGATTAATTGCACACTTGTACATAGTGATTGTTTTCTTCTTATTTATTATTGTATTTTATCCTCAGTTACTTTGTTTGTATTTTACTATGTTGGGGTTTACCCCCAGGTATCATTGAAAAAACGCCGACAAGGCGATATGTATCACCTGGATAAATAAATGAAATGAAAGGAAAAGAAACACATCTAGATTTTATTTATGATAAATGAGTAAGTAAACTTTGGATGTATACTTTATGTGGATATTTCTCACACACACAAACACAAAATATTGGGCAGAGCTGAAATAAATTCTTTAGGCAAAAAAATCAGAAAGAGGTGAACGTAGTTGAACTCACGATACCAACTTTCAAAAACTGTCAGCACCAAGCCACAAATCCACCTTTAGGCTACACAATTATACATGTACAAAGTAAATTAAAATTAAAAAAAAACTGCGATAAATTTACAGTTGGAGCATAATCTAGTATGTATACATATATATATCGTCGATTAAAGAATTGTAGAATTTAATTATTACCGTATAAAATGAAATGGCTAAGTTCTTGTTTGTGTGGCTTAGAAATAAGAGGAAATAACTGAATCCAGCATTTGTGAGCCGCGCACAGTCAATTATTAACAAGTGTTTTTATCTGAAAACCCATACTTTGTAGTGTTATCCATTATTCCTTTTAGTCATTTATACCCAACCGAGAAAGGATGTTAGCCATTAAGTTTGAAAACCTAGTATCAGCCAAAGGTATTGCTGAAAATATCCGAGATACAAATACCGACGGATGTCAGCTTATATATCTCTGTCAGTCAGTCTCAAAATATTATGACAAAGGCCACAGCAAGTAAATTTTATGTATGACATCCAAATCTAATGCGAGCGGGCGAAAAAAAAACAAGGCGCGCCGAAAAAAAACAACGTTCCTACAATTTGAAATTTTTACTTAATCGTTGTACAGATGGTTTTGATTCACATATACACAGTCAGCATCACATATCACTGCATTAAAGTAAGAAACAAACATTTCAGAGCCTTTTCTTGTCTCCTTTTTCATATTTATCTGCCATCCACCTTCCGACATTTTCGGCATGTTGACCACTGTCAGAAGGCAACAAAATTTCTTGTTTTTCCCAAAATCAGGCGAAAATTAATGCGCGCTCTAATGTCATCCATAGAAATTACTTGCTGCCTAACTGAGAAAAACAAACAGAATGGCTTATTAGAAACTTCTATACACACTTAATATCGGCTACCGGCTGTAATCTTTTCATTCTTAGTATTGTCGCAATGGCGCAGAGGTTGTAACAATTTTGCCGGTTTATACTGTCAATCATGATAGTATTTTGTATGAAAATCTAATTTAATATTCCATGTATCTTTGAAGACAATTAGTGTGTTTAAACACATCACTAATGGATAATATCTGAATAAAGTACATTGTGTTTAAGATGTGTGCGTTTGTACATGTATGTATGTATGTATGTATGTATGTATGTGTGTGTGTATGTATGTATGTATGTATGTATGTATGTATGTGTGTATGTGTGTGTGTGTGTGTGTGTGTGTGTGTGTGTGTGTGTGTGTGTGTGTGTCTCCGTGCGTCCAAGAACATAAATTTGGATATATCTAGACTATCGCAAACCTTATAACAATCCCGCCACTTTGTTCTGACTGACTGATCATTGCATACAAGGGAACTGCAGATATCTCAAATGGGCCAAAGTCTTTTACAGAGTATGGAGCTCTTACCTCTTGTACATCAAAAATTCGTCTAAAATTTCAAACAAGACTGACAATGAAAACATACATTGCCATGGCGACGGTGGTTCCTGTTAGGGTTATTGTTTGCATGGCACTGCCATCCTTTCATGATTTTGAGGAAGACTTGGTATTTGTTATGTCTAGACAGATACAATGCACATCTAACCTGAATATATAGTGAACGAATCCCCGGGGTCACAGAAAGTAGGGCCATCCGTAGAAGAGAGGTCTTCCCAATTGTTTCCAGGAATGTGGGCATAGATGTGGGTCAGAGACATGCCTGTGGACATTCCATGCCTGTGGACAAAATGCCTGTACCATTCCTAGAATTCTTGCGAACTGCACACAAAACTGTACCATTAGGCTCCTCCCTGACACGTCGCCAAAAATGCTTCTGAAATACTTCAGGATAAGTACTTACGTTCACAGTATGTCCCGTTGCCAGTGTATCCTGTATTACAGGTGCAGCTGTAGGATCCCGCTATGTTAGTGCAGGTGGAGTTGTGATGGCAGCTGTCGATACCCGAGATGCACTCGTCTATGTCTGCACAAGAAGGGAGAGAGGTTATTACTTTGCCGTAGTCCATTTTCAATTATAGTAATGCATTTCTGTATGCACTACTACGATCATCAAAGGTTATCCTGCTTTGATATTCTGATTAACATTTTGTACAAGAAGATCCGTAAAAGAAAATATATTTTGAACAGTAACGGCCAAGAAATGAACAACGTTTTCAATTTATTTTTGGGTTATATCAACATGCCACGCGTACAATTAGTCTCACCGTAACAGACTCGGCCATCACCACAGTAGCCAGTCTTGCAGTTACACCGGAAACCGCCAGGACTGTTCTCACACAGTCCGAGGTGGGGATGGCAGTCGTGGATATCTTCCAAGCACTCATTGACGTCTATGTGTGTGTGTGTGTGTGGCAACGATAACCGAGTTTACTACACTACGATTATTCACACAAATCATTATGGCTGCTATTATCGGAGTGTACATTGTTGGCATTCATTGCCTTTTCAGCCCACACGCTACAAGTAATAATAGTCTCAAGCAACTAATCATGACAAACTTTCAATCATTCAATAACTACAAAGTAACTATCTCCATATCGTACACCACGTAGTCTATTGATAATAATGATGAGAACAATTATGATTATGAAATCGAAAATATCTTAAAACAAACACTCGAGTTGTGATAACTTTGACTTGACCTTCACATGTCGCCCCATCACCCCTGTAGCCAGCCACGCATGCGCACTGGAACGAGCCGACAGTGTTGGAGCAGTCGGCATGTACGTCACAGTTGTGGTTGTTTGTGACGCATTCGTCCTCATCTGAACGTCAACACAAATAAAGAAGACAAGATATATGTTGGAGGCTTTTGAAGTTTCATGTCTGTCAGCTCTCGCTGTTTCTATACTGAAACTGGTCAGGACAACGGCCACAGGGAGAACTCTGAGAAGTGACACGGCGCTCATGTTGCCAGCAGCCCGTACACAAAGACTCAACAAGACTGGCAATGAAACCATACATTGCCATGGCGACGGTGGTTGCTGTTAGGGTTATTGTTTGCATGACATTGCCAATATTTCATGATTTTGAGGAAGACTTGGTGCCTAGACAGATACAGTGCTCTCCTCCCCTGAGTGTATAGTGAACGAGCCCTGGGGTCACAGAAAGTAGGGCCATCTGGGGCAGAGAGGGTTTCCAGGAATGTGAGCATAGATGGTGGTCAGAGAAATGCCTGTGGACATTTCATTCCTGTGGACGAAATGCCTGTACCATTCCTAGAATTCTTGCAAACTGCACACAATACTGTACCATTAGGCTCCTCCCTAAAACGTCGCCAAAAACTCTTTTCTGCACCAGGCCATACACCTGTATAACAAGTCTATCCAATAAGACTGATCTATGACGTTCTTGTTTACTTTAGCGCCCATAGTTAGGCATTTTGTATAGCTTTTCTTGAGATTCTCTGTTTGTATGTAATGTTGATGTTCTGCCACATACGGACTGTACAAATCAGTGCAATTCAGGTTGTTGTACTGCTGTGAGGCTGATTTTCTTAATAAAACTGTAAACTGTACAAAAAATAGTGACAATACAATTGAATTCGTCACATTTACGTGTTAGTCAATGGGACACTGCCTTGAACATAAGTGTTGTTAAGAATTTTTTTTTATTCATGACTAGACATGGCGACGACACACATATGTTTTTTCAACTTATTTTTTCTTTTGCCGCCACCAACGTAGAGGACAAATACAGGGCAGGACAATACTCATTTTCACTTGAGTTAAGTGAGAAAAGTCGTGTCAAGTGCCTTTTCCAAGGGCACACCATCGGTTGCATGGCAAGACCCGAACCCGGGAACTCTTGGTATCGAGCCGAGCACTCTTACGCCACACGACCCCACATTTGCTCCACTGTGCAAGCTTTAGGTGGAATTTTTGAACCTACCTGTGCAGTACACTCCATCCCCTGTGTACCCGACATTACAGGCACAGCTGAAGCTACCCACAGAGTTGTTGCACGTGGCTAAAGAATGGCAGTTGTGACCTTCTGTAGAACACTCATCGATGTCTGGTAGAAGAAAAGTTCAGTGTTACCATTGACTAAACCCGTTACTATACCGTATGTACGTCAAAAAAAGGTTGCTGAATTAGCCGCATATGACGTTGGAAACGGTCGGACGTTTCTGGTACCAAGACCAACTATCTTATGTCAGTGTTTTTGTCGTATATCAAATTTCTTGCATGACTTTCATTACGTATACCATATGGAATTTCTTGCATTACTTGTGCTCATATCTAACGACATAGGTGGGCACGATGCAATTTCTATGCTGTTGCATCAATTTGAAAGCGTAAACTACATTGAAAGCCCGTCGTTAAATACTTAGCATGGTGGGTAGTTAGTCGGGAATAAGATAGTACGTTCCCCAATGCCCATAATTTAACATAGCCGTACTGGCATTCAGTAATCTCAGTTGCAGATAAAAACACTTGGGAAATTGAACTGGTCGGAACTTATAATTCTTGTTTGTGCAGGCAATTAAGAACATAATGACATATATTTTATGGGTAGGATACACTCTGATAGTTTATCAGTTAAAAATTAGAACAGTATGCGTATCAATTTGATAATAAGACCTTCTCACCAGTGCATGCCTTTCCGTCGCCTTGGTAACCAACAACACATTGGCAATCAAATGATCCAATGGTGTTGGTGCAGTTGGCGTTGATGTCACAATCGTCAGTCCCGGTCGTACATTCATTCACGTCTGAGAAACGGGCAGAATTTTCAAGTAAGGTACATATGACTGGTTTATTGAACTTCTCTAAAGGTTGCAAAGCCTCTATTAGGCTAACAAAATAACACTGTCACCCACAACAAATACGCTATTTCAATAACAAAAACCGCAAACTTCGAAAATCACTGACCACATAAAAACAAAGATTTGATTTACTATAGAAATTCACATACACGAGTGAGCATTTGTTAGAAAATGTCCTACCAGATGTATATTTTTTGCTAAAAAATACTGGAAATGATTAAAATGTCGACAGAAATATTCAAAGATCCCGTGTCTACTATGAATCTATACTGAATAGTCAGATTTAACTGTGTCATTTATATGTTTAACGTTTGCTCAATATAAAGGCCTCTATTAATATCCTTGCCATGTAGGAACCACCCTAAACGTAACTTAAGCTGCAAGAGTTTGCCTTCCTTTGAAACCTGGTTCTTGTCACTCCGACAGATATATTGCTGATGCTTTCATTCGATATGCACACGCTTTTACAGTGAAAGTAATGGACGTACTTAGTGGAATAAATGTACCATTATCCCACTGTGTAACCCGTAATCCTGTGTAATCACAATGCTTTACCCTGGCACGCGAGGATATAGCTGTACCTGTGTAGTATTGTCTCTTAGTCATGTATATATTGAACGTTGCACGCACTTCGGATAATGTTTTATACTAGCTAATGCTGTTGTATTCATAGAAAATGACAATATTAATGTACTGGTATGCACCAGGTTCAGGGTGCATTATAAAGCGATGTTGATTTTGGAAAGTGCAGTACAATGCCTGAGCGCACAGACGTACGAAATGAAAGAACACTGATCTAAAAGTAAAGCCCCTGTCACATATTCACAAATTCGTGCATCACACTCACCAGATCCATGTCACAGCTACCCTCTGTATGCGCCTCAAACGAATTTCAGTTAAATTAGAGCAAAATTTGATCCCTCAACACGTATCACATAACTGCACACGCGGATTGACTTTTTGTAGTTCGGTGCTTCTGGGGGAGACACCCAGTAATGTTCCTCATACTAAATATTGTTTTTATCTGTTTTGCGATTTTAACGATTTTAGATATTTTAAGCGAATCAATATTGCCTGCCAATATGTACACGAGTCTGTCAATTCAGCCTGTTGGCTGCCATGTGACTTGTCTTTGATTTTAATAATAATAAACCAGTCTATGCCATGAACACTGCTGACTCCCGGATGGTTTGCAGGTCCTGTGCAAACTTATGGTCAAAAACCAGCCAACTGTATGACCACACCTCCCGAACACCTCACGAATGTCTAAAACATTTTGAAACATTCGGGTAGCGCAGCCGAACGCCAGCCGAGCAACTCCTACCCATGGTCCGCTGGAATTTGGCTAGTGTTTAGGAGGCCGAATCCGTGCATGTGCACGACAGTGGCTTAGTGTTGTTGTATGTGGTGCAAGGTTCTGAATCGGCCGTCATTGACAGAATCTCATTGGATTAACTATAAATCAAGAACTGTAAGTATGATTCGATGCTCCATATAATATCAGAAGGGTGTATTTTGGGTACATACGTCTTTATTTATTTTAAAAATGTATCGCTATAACCCTTGTCTATATTCAGGAACTTTAGTATTTTTAGTGCTATTAATGCCATATGGTCTTTAATACATAGCTGTATCATCTATAGCCAATGTGACAAAATACTGTGATGCAATAATGTTAAAGTATGTTTCTGTTGGATGTAATACAATATACTGTGTATGAAAGTAATCACAGTACAATGTCTGTGCACGCAAGGATAGGGAAGTGGCCTTACCTGTTCCTGGTAGCCCTGGGGTTTCGTATTGTAAATGTACTTATTACAATACTCTTATGTAATAATCGCTAGCTATGTGACTGTCTAACGTGTTGAAATATGTTGTTTTTTGAAGCAATCGCAGTACAATACCTATTCACGTCAGGTAAGGAGGTGTTTTTACTGTCTTATAACAGAGTCTGTTATCCCTTGGGTATCATTACAATACTATTATCCAATAATATTAAAATAATATATGAATTTTGAATGAGCTTCTGAACACGCTGTTTAGGGACGAAATCCCAGTACAATTGTCCGTGCACGCCAAGCTAGAGAAGTGGCCTTACCCTCACAAAAGTCCCCGCTGCCCTGGTACCCGACATTGCACGCACACGAGAAGCTGCCGACATTGTTAGTACAGGTGGCTTCACGGTGACAGTCATGTAACGTCTCCGAGCATTCATCAATATCTGATGGGTACAGAAGAACGTGTTTGTCAAGCACAATATGTGTTTTATAGTCTGGTATTCAAAGCTATTTCGTTCTCTTCTGAGAGGATAAAAGAGATCCGGCAGCTATTAGTTTGGATACCAGGAATGTAGCCTGATTAAATCGCTTTTGCCGGCCGCCCAACATCCAGTCGGCCCCCGAGGGAGGGGCCAGTAAAGCCGCGGACGGCAGAATTTGCGTTATACAGACTACCAGGAATGTACTGTCGCCACAATTATGCATCATATAAATGTTGTTTTATGAGAACTCTAATGACACATCAAAAGTACAGCGACTTTCGTAAGGTCTAAGACTGTATGTAGATGTACAGACAAATACACGGGTACAACGAAATTAACCTACGTACAAAACAATAGAATGAATGAATGAACTTTATTGCACAACAATCGTACAAGATGAGTCAACTAATACTACTTGTTCTAAGGTCTAATACTACTTGTTCTAAGGTCTATCAGTATCGATTGTTTTGCAATTAATTACATGTTATTTTAATGGATATTCAAAGTCTATGAGTTTCCTGCCCTATATTACAAACATGATTTTAAAATCCCTTTCATTAGGCATTCCACTATATATATATTTGAATCTTGCAGGTAAAGAAAACATGACATGGCTATATTTCCATGGGGTAATACTTACCTTCACATCCTCCTGCAGTCGCCCTTCGGTACCCGGCGGGACATTTGACATCCACCGTCCACAGCTGTGTCCCCACCCCCTGGTGCTGGATCCCGGCCCACGGGGGCCCCTCCCCGGGGCAGGTGTAGTTCCCCATCACGACCCCCCTGTCCATGAGCACGTGGTGAGTGTACCCGGGGGTTAGTACGCCGCCCGGAGTGCGGAACTGTAGCACGGTACCGTTGATGACAGACACCGATGACGAGTTGAAGGCGTTCAGCGTGTAGACTTCAGCACTGCCCAGCATCACTCGGATGTAGGCGGAGGACACCGGTCTGAAAATCTACCAGGCGGGAAAGAAGTCAACATAAACATCGGAATTACACTAATTTAACGTTTGTCATGTTCATTATTTAATATAGACTCGTAGCTCTCTACAGCTAGCCTCTACCATGCTTCGGAGGCGGCTGGAAAGGGTACAAATTAGGCAAATAAAGAAAGATAATTAACATGCCGAGGGAGTTGGTCCGCTAGAAAGAAAATTTTTGGTACGGCAAAATTTACTTCCGAAGCCTGGTAGAGACCTCTCTAGAGCAGGCCGCGTGTAATTACTTATTACAATGTATAACCGTAAGGGCGGTTGGCTACGTATGATTTTATGCATAATAGCGAATGGTGCCAATAAAGTATCTAGTACGTACAATGTATAGACGCCCTAGCGGTGTTGCAGTCCTTATCCACACTATTTTGACAGGCATGAAAATTCTTGACGTATTCTTATCATTCTGTGGACTAATGATATCAGCCACCAGTAGGCCATGACATTTGCTTATAATACCATTTGCATTGGCGTGGACTGCGGCAACGTTTTTTCGACGTCGACTTATGTACTGAGGCATAGTGATGTTTGTACTTGCCACCATGAGATTCTATATTACGCAGCACAGCTAGTTGCCAAGAAAACCTGCAATTGCAACTTGTTGTTACCTCAGTGTTGAAACCAATGGTCCAGTCTATAGCTTCTGCTTCGACCTCCCCGGTTGGTTGACGTGTGCTCAGGATATGTTCTACTCTGTCCGCTGCAAAGCCAAAGAAAATAGTTTTAGACATAGTTATAGTTCTAGACGGCTACCTTTATCATGTAGACTTAAGTTATTTTATATCCTATTCCCTTGTTCTTTTATGTTTTATGACTTGCAATTAGCCTCCGGGCATGAATTTGCAATAAACTTTTTTCTATTAAATCTATGCACGAGGACAGCACGTTGGCAAAATGTACTGCGCCTGAATTTTTAACAACTTTGGATTTTTGGTCAACGTTGCTTCAGAATTTTGCATGTTGCAGGCAACATCTTTTCCAACACAACAATTGCAAGGTATAGACAGGATGTCATCATTGAATACAACCTTAAATAAGACGTTCTGCCAAAGTGCACTATACATAGTACATTCCGGGTTTCGCATATTACGTTCTGCTGAAGTGCTAACGAGGACCTGGGACATTTAATATGGCGCTGTGGGTAGTAAATAAACGATACTACCTTCGGTAGCTAAAAATGACTGAATGCTAATTAATATCTATTAAATGTCTCACCCGACACTACAAACTGCACACAACGCTGTTCACTGAATTGCCTGCAAAAGAGTAAAATGACATAACTTAAACGTGAGCGATTCTACTTTATCTTACTAAACGAAATGTTTTGAAAAGACCTGTTTTAGCAATACAATTCATTTTACTTTACACGCTGCTTTATTTCTGATAAGAGTGTTCTCTGCTTATGCCAATGTCAAATTTCCGTACCGGAGCCCAACCGTACCGGGCTGTTTGCATGAATGCAAAATGAACAAATTTATAGTAAGATCATACGCCAAAAACAGTTACTCGACAAGCGACTGGATTTCGGGAAGTCATATTCAGTTGCTTGAGTAACTGTTTTTGACGTATCTTATTACCTGAATGTCTAGCCTTCAGCGACGTGTATAAAGATCATGATATACGCATAGTGTTCATGATTTTTTCAAAATATTTCCTTCTTTCTTTTATGGCATCTTTTTCCCCTGAAACTGCCCAGTCGGTTTAAAAATTGTAACTTTTGCATTAAACGTAGTCATCCATGAACGTAAAGCAACGTTGTCGATGCAATGTCATTAAGAATTACCCTTCACTGAATTATAATTATGACAGTTACCAGTTTGTATCCCTGACTTTCAGGCACGGTATGTAGGTTCCCGTGGTGCTTTGCGGTATCGGCCATGTTATGTCCATGAACTTGGCCTTCGGTCTGCCGGGAATGACCTGTAGACTCGACTTCGTCATGCCAGAGGGGGGACCGATCAACGCTATATCTGCAATACTGGAAGAACCAATGATGAGATCCTATACAATCTTCTTACATATGCCCATGCTTTAAAGCGTCGGGTCTGTGTTTGTTTTGATCTCAAGGATATACGTTCCCATCAACCATTGCGGATTCAAGATGGCGGCTATATTCTATAGGAACACTGTTTCAATGTAAATTAAAATAAAGTTTAAAGTCCCCGTCACACATTCGTGAATTCGGCCTCCCGAACGCTAGCCGAACGCCCGCCGACCATGGTTCCAAGTGGGTAAGCCCAAATTAGGCTAACGTTATGGTTATGTGCTAGTACCTTATCTGTGATTGAAAATACTAGCCCAATTCTGTATTCCACATTTTGCAGATAATTTGACATCTTATCAAAACAAAAACAAGTAAAAATGTCTCCTCACGTGGCCGATGTTTTCGCCTGGGAAGCTTCAACCCTGAGGACGAACTCCTCCCCAGAGGACACGGGTACGCATGCGCCGTCTGCGACCATAGACGGTTCAAACACTGGCCCGGCGTCACACGCGGCGCTAACCTGTATCAAAGGTGCACAATGCAGTATTTAGCAGTTAAAAAACAGGTTTTTCAAAGTGAATATTCTAGTCCCTTATTTACATACTAAGTTGAAACAACACCGCCTCACATTCATGGAGCAAAATTCCTAAAAATGTGACGAAAAACGGTTAATTGTAGGGGCTGATTTTTACGGTACCACTTAGAAAATAAAGGACTCATCATGGGGGTTATTTCTGCACTTTTTAAATGCTCAAAGTATGATATACTGAAGCAAATGTGACAATTTGTGTACGTGCCAATATTACACAGATTACCTTGTTCAGAATGTTTCGAGTTTTGAGTAACTGTTTTTTGCGTATTTTTGGTTATGAAGCCCTGAAATTGCATTGGGCCTATAAGGGCAGAATTCCTTTGGCTTTTTCTTTCTAGCATGGTTGTTCAGTGCCATTAGTGTTAGGTTTTGATTCAAATGCACATGAATATGCATTTTGTGATGTGTTGCGTTCTGTGCCTTAGAGGTGAATTTCAAGAACATGTTTCTCGAAATGATATTATCGACTATTCTGTACAGTTTTGGATATTTGTTAGATAATTTGTTCCAGGACGGCCTTGGCACAATTTTGTACATTTGGTTAAATTGCAATTAAATTGCGACAAACCAATATGAATACATCGTGTATCTTGTATCTCTTATCTTGTGACCTTATTCACACGAGACTCTCGCGAGATTACGTTTTGAAATGATTGGTCATTAATTATCCTGATGAAGGCGACATTGGTCATTGAAAATTTGATCTCTGTGTAATCTTTGTGCCGGAATGAAGTTTAACGTTTTACTATGATTACTAACTCTACCTCTATGACATTGACGAGAAACTGCAGTGGGATCTTGCTGAGAGGATCGGAAGTGGTGACGGGCCCGTAGCCGGCCAGACTGATGGCCTGTCCCGGGAAGTCTTCTATCTGCAGCGCGGCCGGGTACCAGCCAGCCGAGTACCCGTGTGTAGAGGACGCGTCGAAGATGATCGTGCAGGTGTCCTATTGGTTCATAAAGTCGTGAAAGCGAGAAAAGAGCTTGGCTTTCTACATTACGCCAGTAAGTTCTTGATAAAGATTAGTCACCAATTCAAAACTCGGGATCTATTTTGTGTGATCTGTATCTTGATATGATTTTTCAGGTTCTACTGTAGTTATATAAGTCTTCTCATATTACAAAGCAAGTGTGACCTTTAGATTCTAACACCAGAAATTGGACTTGCCTACATTTTCGACTGTGGAACTCGAATTTTTGTCAAGACATGAGCACCTCATTGCTTCATTGGCGTCGAGTTATGCAGATGCATGCCACACGTAAAATCCGTGAACAGTGGGTCATAGGTTGAAGAAAGTTTGTAACCACTCCTCAAGACGGGGGGCGCCACAAACATTTTGTAACCTACATGTACGGTCCACGGCACACCGACTCACGCGTGCTATCTGCATAACGTGACGTGGCAGAAGCGTTGTCTGTTTATTAACAAAGACTTGAGTTGAACAGTCTAAAATTTGGATAAGTTTGATTTCTTGACGGATGTACAGTTCAAACTTGCTTTATTACTAATGTTGTTATATTTAACAAAAACACCAAGAAAATATTCTTAGACTAACGTTAAATCTTTCAACGTGTTATATGAATTCATTATGAAAGATATAGTCATCTAATGACTAAAAAGTAGCAACTTTAATTATACTGTTGATTGTTTGACGTACATAGTCTGTGCAGCATATAAAAATCTCAATGGGTGGAATATCGTCCATACATGTAGAATATTACACAAGATAGCAGTCAGTACGTTGTTTGGATCTTACCTCATCCTTCGAGTGGAAAAGTGCCCAGTCGTGAGAATGATGGAATGGTGGAATGAAAATATTTTACACGTGCAGTGTTAGAAACGTACGTGATATGCATGATTAAAGACATGATGTGGACGACTGTGGCATTGCAACATGAAATGTTGACGTGTGCTAAGAGATAGTGGGTGTACGATGTGTGTAAGGACTCACATTTCAACACATTACACAACACATAGAACTCGGGACGCCAGCATTATTATTCTATTGACGCGAGTAATATGCGGCCGCCAGGGACGATTTGCTGCCGAGGGAGTTTTTGCCACGGAGAGAAGGTTTCGCGCAAAAACTCCCTCGGCAGCAAATCGCCCCTGGCGGCCGCATATTACTCGCGTCGCTCAGAGAAAAAATAACGCCGACGCCCAACAAGATTGCGAAGGAGGCTAATCCAGGACCATGCTCTACCAAGAACCATATGCTCAGGCATGATTTTGGGCAGATCATGCGTATTCAATTTCCCTTAGGGGCAAGCAAAGTTGGAGACTATTTAGGACCGTGTCTGGACCTAACCCTAACTCATCAGTCAGGCATAGAACTAGATATGCCTATGTGCGCACTTCTATTAACCCATATCTGGATTAGATAAAGTTAAGGGCGATTTAGAATTTTCTTGTCTGCTGCACATTATATGGACTGTTATATGGCAATAAGAAAAATCCTGTTTAATGTATACCATTAAACAGGATTTTTCTTATTGCCAACATACGCTTCCTAGCTTTTGACAGTTAGAAAGCACTAAAACCCGTATAAAAGTCTTGATATGTTCATACATCTACGAATATCTTGAGATGCGAGAAGAAGTTAAAACTCTACAAATGGTTAACATTGGACTAGGGGAAAAAGGTAGTAAGAAAATACGTTCTAACACTACTGCAATTTTACTTTTGCTTCATCACCATGTACGTCTTAGCTTGCATGAACATAAACGTACAGTAAAGGTAATTAATCCATCTATATGTTTCTTCCTGTTTAAGCCCCTGCCAAACATTTACGAACGTCCCACGAATTCGTTCAGGAACACCAAACAGGTCGGCTGGTGTTCAGACATGTCGGTCGGAGCTCAAAAGCACTCTGATCAGATTTAGGCCACTACTACCTTTTTCAATATGACTCAAAGTTAAATAAGAGTTAAATTGGAGTCAAATTTGATCCCTGGACACACCCCAAACACTGCTAACTTACTTACAGATGGTTTGCAAGTGGTTTGATGACTTCCGGTCGAAAATTAACAGCCACCTATGATTAAACCTCCCGAACACAAATGCTTTAAACATATTGAAACATTTGGCCCTCGCAGCCGAACCGTAGCCGACCTTGCCGAACGCCAGGCGACCCACTCCTAACCATGGTTGGCGGGCATTCGGCTAGCGTTCGGGAGGCCAAAATCATGAATATATGACAGGGATTAACCCACCTGCTCCAGGGTAGATCCCGGGAGGGCCCCGCAGATGGAGTTACACTCGTGTCCCGCGGCCCACCTGCACCACAACACGTCCCCGTCCTGGTCCAGCTTCGGGATCACGATCTTATTCTCACAGCCGAGCTGAGCCCTGAGGTCGGGAGAAAGGCACACTGACCTTGCCTCAACTAACATTCCTTACTAACACCCGTCATAACAGGCGTTCGCATTTGAAATGGTTGATGGCACAATATGGCATAATGCCAAAGAACGCTCCACCAACACAAGTTCTAATCTGTACTAGCTCCATGTCTTTCTTCATTAATCTTTACTATTTTTCACAATGCTGACGTACATTTCAATTTAAAAATGCCTTTGCCCTTTCATAATCGCATCAACCATTTAGCGATATGGCATCGAATATGTAATATGAGTATCTAATGTAAATTATTAGTATTTTTGTAAGAACAAGAGCATCGGGTTTGTCAGCATGAATTAATTTCTTTTGCCTGTCGAAAAAATACAAACGGAAACCAATTTATATGATTTCTACTTGCGTCGATTTTACCACTTATATGGGAAATATAGAGCTAGGCGTGGAGTGAAATCTACCACGCGAGATTTTTCTACAGGAAACCAGTAATCCAATGAAAATATCTATTTTTCTTGAGGAAACGAAATCCACATTTGTGGTACTTACCAGACCATGGGTGGAAGTGTGGACGAGGGGCTGTTGTTGGGACGGCCGGTGTCGGAGCGGACGGCGAGATGGACCGACGCCTCCAGCGTCCAAGCACCGCCTGAACCGGTGTTGAAGTTAATCCAGTTGCCACCTGTCCACCTAAACAGTCACAAAGAAACAATAATCTTCAAATCGTCTGACGCATGAGATACACAAGAAAAAACATTGACAGGCAACTGGATAGATAAATGAATAGCAAAGTTCTTCCATCACAACCATTTAATTTTCACGAGCCGACCTTTCGATGACCTTCTGTCATCTTCATCAGACCAATTCTGACTGTTTTACTGTGAACTGACGCTAGATGTTATTTAATGTGTTACATAGTTCGCGAACAGAATTGCCCTGATGAAGATGACAGACGGTCATCGAAAAGTCGGCTCGTCAAAAATAAATGGTTGTGATCAAAGAGCTTTGCTATTTTTTCGTTTACCAACCTGATGAAATTATTTACGGAACTGGATAGATAGTTTGAAGTAGCAGCCACTACTAAGAAAATAAAATCTGTCACTGACGAAAAGTAGCAAATGCTACTTGAGACGCCTGACAGTTTTCAAAATCTATCCAGTTGCTTGAGGAACAGTTTTCTTGTGTATGTAATGTTGAGGTCACATTTCTAACCGGGGCTCGGTCGGGCAGCCCTATGGAACGAAAAGTATGATATAAAAAAAAGCACAAAAAAAATGAAAAAAAAAATAATGGGACCTACTTATGTAAACAAAAATTTATATTTATGATATGAACTATAGATTTTTTGACCTCAGCATAATGGCCCTAAAGGCAATGTATAGTTGATATTAAGATTTTTTAAAAAAATCAATGACGCAATGTCTATTTTACAAAAGAAGTGTAATAATCGTTTAACATTACTCGATGAGATACGGCCCGGGTCCACCGAACGTGTAGGTGAAGGTCCGGTCGCCCTGAGTCCATGTCTCCTCCTGACTAGCACCCACACAGTAAAACGACGTGTCCCCAACCTGACGGGAACGACAAGAAATCGTCGATTTCAGACTTCAGGGAAGATTATAGGGGTTCTGTTTTAATAAGGAATGCATTGTTTTTGGTCTGTGTCGTGTGTGTGTGTGTGTGTGTGTGTGTCTATGTGTGTGTCTCTGTGTGTGCGTGTGTGTGTGTGTGTGTGTGTGTGTGTGTGTGTGTGTGTCTGTGTGTGTCTGTGTGTGTCTGTGTGTGTGTGTGTGTGTGTTTCCGCAAGGCCCCTAGGTTGTAGGTTGTAATGCATATGGTTGGGTTCAGTCTGTCCCAGTCTGGTAACGCTTGCTGTTTTTCGTTAAAGAACTTCCTTGACCGCTGACAGTTGGTGTTTTCCCTTACGAGATTGCAATAAAAGATTATGTTGTCTACAGGAAAATAAAGCCCTTTTTTCAACACATCACCAGCAACGCGTATTGCCCTGTTGCAATTTTAATTAGTCGTAAACGCAAACGTAACTTACTACGGTATCAGACAATGTTTTATGATTCACATGATATTTTATGATTTGCACATTGGTGGCTACTTCACACCACAAACTACAACCCAAGTCATGCTGGGTGACAACACCGTCAAATGAAACCCAATCTCCGCCCACTCATTTCCAATCCTTGGAACGAAATATATACCAGCGCTCCCTAAAATATTTAATAAACTATGAGGTGGAAATTGTCAAAAAAGGAACACAATTATCAAACAAAAAGATTTAGAATCTACGCATGTACATCTCCTTTCAGCAAAAGCTATTTTTATGTACATTCTGGTATTTTTTTAGTTCGTCATTTACTGCTAGCTAAGATCAAGTACAGAATATCTGCTACCCTAGCATCACAGTCGTTTAGCTACAATTGGTCTATAGTTCTGACTAAAAAAAATGGTCAGAATGTTAAAAATGTTTGTCTTGCCTCACAACCAATTCATAGGTTATTTATAGCTATGTCAAAAGGGTTTCGGGCCGGCTTTTATGAAGTATGAATGGTTGAAACCTAAAACCTAAAACCAAACACTGGCAAGATAAGTCAATGCGTCCAAAAATCTACACGCTTCTACGCATACTTGCACGTACGTGCTACCAACAAGGACTCACAGGGAGTACGAGTTTCAATACAACATACAACAAAATTTTACAACAATACCTTTCTCGTTTTCCTTTTTCAAGTAAGGCCATGTTGATTTGATTATATGGATGACATCCGCGCGCATGAATTTTCGTCCGTTTAAAAAAATCAACTATACACCGTACAAATAGCTAAATGAGCAAATATTTGCCGTAAATTTCAATATTGAAATATTGGAAAACGATACTATTGTCATAGAATGCCAATGCCAAAGGAAAAGAAGAAAATGTGAATAAATGAAAATGAAGAGTCTACTTTTTCGCCATACCCATTTGTTCTACCTTTACGACCACGTAGACTTCAGCTTTTTTTCTGCCATTTTTTTAATATTCGCACGCTCGCATCAGGTAATAATAATTTTGGCTAGCCCAGCCGCAGATGAACGTGACACGTGTCCATACAACTTCACGTTTTTCCGTTTCTGTGCCGTTCGCAGTCGAAGATAGGACTGATAAGCCACATTAGACGATGTATACTACCACAATACCATGGCTTAAGTGCTGCTAGCTATCTTTCAAGTAGAAAGGATGCATACTATATGAAGACGAACAACATTTTGTTTTGGGTTGTCCACTATAGTCTATACAACAAATGAGCGTTCGTATATACAAGACTAACGGCAATATAAATCATTCGGCAACTGTAAATCGTTGGGTATTTAGTATAAAGGTTTGAGTAAGAATCAGAATTTTTTTGTTAACATCAAGACGTAAAAGGGGCGAACCCCTCAGTAAAAGATTAATACTGGCTTGGTCAGACAAGTTGCGCAAGTCAAAAGTAGAGCCTACTAGGCTCTGTAGGTTGCTGAGAAGGGTCGCCCTATGCAAGTTGTGTACAGGGCAGTGCAAAATAAAATGTACAATGTCTTCGCATTTAGACCCACAGGTACAGGCAGAACTAAGAACTAAATTACGTTGATATAAACCATGATTTAAGCTGCAGGTCTCAATGCGGAGTCGAGTAAGGAGGGCGCAGGGGTACCGGGGACGTACTAACATGGCTAAATGTTTTTTAAAGAGTGAAAGATTAGGAGATCGAACATCTACATCTAGACTATTCCAGTGTTGCGTTGCATATGGAATAAAAGACCTACGGTATCTAGTTGTGGTACAGGACGGGAGCCGTTGAGCTGTACTTTTGTTGTGTCAATAAAGTTCTATTATATTTTCTAACCTTTCCCAATACGCTAGGTACAAAGTTCAGTAACGTACCGTTGCCCCTGCACAGTCTCCGTTCATACATTTCCAGTTCCCGTCACCAGTGAACAGGTTCCCGGTCAGGATGTCGCTGTCCGTACACGACTTTCTCGCCCAGTTCCAGTTTGAAGTACTCCGAAACGTTACCTGTACATAAATGATATAGAATAGTCAGATGTTTGGACGTTTTTTATGGCGATATTAGCTATGAAACAATCGTGTGAATTCTATTTTTGTTTCAGTTGATGCGAGAACTCAACTAAAGAAAGTCGCCCAAAAATTCAACAACCCCAGAAAAAAGGTCTATGCCGTAAAAATGTTGTCGTTTTATTTGTATTTTTCGAGCAAAGCTTCTAAAAAAAGTTTAACAGAGATTACTACATTTACTACATTAGTGGTATGAAATCATAACGTGATTCTACGAATCATAAATGTCTTACTGTGAGCGTAGAACTGATATTGTTTTAACTTTAAACTTTAGAAATGTATTGATAGCACACAAGATACTGATTCCTACACACCATGATTAAATATCACAACGCTATTTCAAGTTATTTCCTACTTATACTTTTCACTTTGATATTGTTTTTTTTTTTTATCCTACCCATGATTTTGGTCAGAGACTTTCTTAAAAGTACCTTGCTTTTGTTCCTCAATAGATTAGTGTAAATGAGAAAAATTAGTAAATGAAAGTTTCAGACCTGTTGCGGGTTGACGTCCCCGGGCTCCCAGCTGATCATCCCACCGCGGAAATGAGAAGAGAGCCCCGGGCGAGCGACAAGCAGGACCACGGCCCAGAGGACACCGCTAGTCTTCAACATTTTTCACCAGCCCAGGCAGCCAGATCAAGTCGACCTAAGTGCCGATACTGTCCATACACATGCTTTACTTTAGAGTATAGGGATATCGCACTAGTGGTGACTTAGCACCGTGGACTTAGAGTTTCAGGGATATCGTACTTGTAGGTGCTCAACAAGCTCCATGTACATTTATACTCCGTGAGCCCCCGGTACGTATTGTCGTGTCATTTCATTTGCATTGTCATAGCTGTCTTTATGTGAGAATGTCCAGTTGCATATACTATAAGAGCATTCTATTTGCAATCCACAGATATCCAGACTAGAGGTATCGTCTGTCCCTGGACACTATGTACGAGCCAGGGACAGCTTAAGTCGTAACAAAGACACGACACGCAAACTACGTTCACAATAGCTGCAGACCATAAGGTTTGTAAAAGGGACCGTTCTTATTTTGTGCATCTCGCTTTTCTACGGCCCCATACAGCGTCTGGGTGTCTTACGTGACGAATCCTTTTTCTGAAAGCCTTTTGTTGTTTCCTGTCACCCAATATTCAACAATAAAAGTTGTCGTATAGAACGTTCGGGACAGGGCGACACGTAGCTATACAGTTAATCGTCATCAATCAATGATGCATGAAAAGTACAATACTTCCTGTCAGCAGTATTTCCTGAGAAGACGTCAATTTTTTTGACAATATATGGACATAGATTATATGGTCTACATATGATGTCATTCACAACATGCGTACTTTCTAAAGATACATTACAATTATAGTTCCTAAGTAGATTTTGCCGACCTTTCCCTTTTTGGTGACAATACAAATGCCTTAATTTCCGTGCACAATAGAACGGAACTGTATTCTGGGCGACTTTAACATGAACAAAGTCGTGCACACGCAAACATGAAGACTACTATTATATATATATATATATATATATATATATATATTATTTGTCTATCTAACCAACCACGACGACACACACACACACACACACAACACACACACACACACACACACACACACACACACACACACACACACACATGCACAACAAGAAATGCAATCAAGCGAAGTAAACAATGAAAATTGAATTTTATTCTTGAATTGAATTCTCTTCAATACAAAAATACATAAACCTCATACAAAAATTTATTGTACCTGTTGTTCGCCTGTTAGGCCAAAAATTACTCATCACTTTAGCGACGGTCACAACTCGCCGTACGTGCTTCTGCGTGCTGTCTACGTGCAAAAACGTGGGCAATCGCACGGCATCCGTGCGTGGTGAGTACCACCTCCGTACGGAATCCTACGGATTTGGGAGCACGCAGACACGCCGTAGAACTTTAAGTGCATGTAATACTTTTTCTACGTGCGGTCTGCGGATTTACCACCCGTGCGTGCGAGTACGTGCGACGCGCGTGCCCCGTACAGCCTATGAGCGTGCAACGTACGGACTCCGTGAGTCTAACTTCACTATTCTCACGTGCAATTGCTGTACGGACAGCGCACGAAGCATGTGCGTGCCACGCACGGTGCTTGCGTCATCCGTGCTTACTCCTCACTTCCCAGTTGACCTGCTCAATGACCACGCAGAACACACGTGCACCATACCAGGTGCTCCGCACGTGCAACGCACGTGCAACGCACCTGATTTCTACAGTATATAAAGACGACTTGACCGGCGACTGCCAACTC
>NW_017803713.1:526394-547664 GCF_001625305.1 Branchiostoma belcheri | reverse complement strand
AGAAGAAGACTAGCAGACAAGACCCAAGAAACGGGCCGCGGAAGACACCAGGGCGGCTAGTGATGATGAAGTTAACAGGAGGTGCACGCACTTACAAACGTGCGAGTGAGTAAGGAAACCGTGCGTACGCCGCACGTGTAGGTACGGCCTGTACGCGGCAACGTAGCAATCGCACAGAGATCGTGCGTTGTAAGCA
The DNA here is from genome assembly GCF_001625305.1 of Branchiostoma belcheri. Taxonomy (NCBI): domain Eukaryota; kingdom Metazoa; phylum Chordata; class Leptocardii; order Amphioxiformes; family Branchiostomatidae; genus Branchiostoma; species Branchiostoma belcheri. The sequence continues at coordinate 547,468 of NW_017803713.1, read as the reverse complement.
CGTACAACTCACTTACCACTTGCGCAACGTACGATGCACGCAACCGCTGACGGCCAGGCGTGTCGTGCAGACCACGTACGTACACCTTGCGCAACCGTGCGAGTGACGTACTCCCTCGGCCGGCCACCCTACGTTTGCAGAAAAAACGTAGCAGACGTAGCCACGACAAAAACGTACGGACAAAAAGCACGCACGGCGAGTTGTGACCGAGGCTTTTTGGACGATGACGATGTATTCATTTATTTTTTTATTTATTACAATTCACCACATACACAATCATGTACATGGTGGAACAGGTCGACCTAAGTACACCTTTTTAAGACCACCATGCCGATGATGCTTTTGATGATGTTATTATCATTATTATAAAAATCCCGGTCCTACGTAAAGGGCAGACCTATTATTGAATTGTATATTCAGTAGCTACCAACTACACCAGGTATGTAATTATGGATATAATATTGCCCATGTAAATATGCATTGTCACCTTGGCCCACTATTGAAGATACAACATTATGACAGGTTAACTATATTAATTTATTACTATTATTATTGTATAACAAATTATCATTGTGCTGACTATCTCCCTCTCCGTAGACAGTGGCTGAAATTAATAAGCGGGGCTGCTTGTAAATCGAAGGGCCTGTATATAGAAGCCTTTCAGCTCTCATGTGAACTTACGATGGCAGTTGTTTCAATTGCGGCTAAAGGACTGTACGGTTTGGAATATGAAAGATATAAAAGTGCAGCTCCAATAAAATGATACGAACGAATACAAATCGATGTGACTTGTGATTGGTCCGATATTGAAGAACTATAAATACAACATACTCTCCTACCATATGTTTGGTTTTGGGTTTTTTTTACGTGTGCTTTGTAGGAAATTTTATTGCGCTTTCTGTCTGGTACTGGTCTTTTTTTATGACAAATGACAACCTCCTGGCAAGTGGATACTGCCCGGCTATCTGATGGAGGTAAAAATGGAGGTGACAATGGTGAAAACTAACTAAGAAAGACATACACAACATGCACAGAGGAGGAAAATTCTTTAAGTAAAGGTACGTGAATTTGAATATTCTTACATTCAGAGACATGTATAGTGGTGGTGGTGTGTGGGTATTACAGTTAAGGACTAGACACGCATGCACTATTCCCTGATCTATTGTTCATCCGTTCTACAGTTCTACAGCAGCATTTGGGACGGGACGGAATGATAGAAATGCATTTACCAAGATGACATTAGACTGGTGAGTCTGACCCTGGAAGTGGTAGTACAACGCTGCTGAAGGAGACAACGGTAGATTGACGTTCGATACGGCGACGGTCTGTTCCAACTGGATTCTCCCCAGCAACATCCCCCGACCACGCCATAACTACAGGTGCTGCCGGATCACTGTCCTTAGCAGTACTTTGGTGTTCATCAACCGAAGACGCCATGTCTACTGACCCTGCAGGATTACTGTCCTTGCCGCTATCTTTCTCCAAGGCGTCGTTTTGAGAATGTTTGTCAAAGCTGGAAGGGCGAATTCTATGTAGAAGAGCTAATAAGCTGTTGGACCGGGCAGGTGGGACTTCGCTTTGCTGACTCCCACTAGCAACATCAACCGAAGACGCCATGTCCACTGGCCCTGTCGAAGTACTGCCATAGCCCTCCTGCTTCAATGGAGCAGGAGTATGTTCTTCAATCTCAGAGAGTGTACGTCTCGACTGAAATGTTGAGCTGCGGCGCCGAGCTGTCCCAACTTTTGAGTTTTCACAAGCTCCTTCAGGCCACGTTATGTCCACTGCCACTGCTGCTTCGTCAAATTTCCCCGCATACATCGATCGTACTTTCTGCCAGTCGTCATCCAACCAGAGATGTCCATGGGCTCCTTGTTTCAGGTCGTTCTCCGATGTTGCCTTATCTTCGGACAAAGAATTCTTCAGCGACTTTCCATCGATGTTTCTTGTAGGAATTGATGGCGGCATGTCGCTTATGACAGATATTTCTGCTTCGGATTTCTGCTTGGTAATGGCGACACTATTGGGCTTTTTCATGAGAAGCTTCCTCAACCTGTACACGCCGTATTCTTTGATTTTGTCATTTTCAGATTTACCCTGGATTTGTTCCTCCTCGACGACGTCGGAGTAGGCATCACTGAGAATGACTAGGAACATCATGACCAAGATGTTGGCGAAAAGGGTTACGAAGCCGAACAACATCAGCGGCCCAAGTACGTCGTGTGCAGACTTCAATGTAGGATAGTCCATGTCTCCAAGCATGACGCCAAACAACGTTTGCATGGTCCGTACAAAGCTTCCATACTTGGTGAGTTTTGTGCCGAGGACAAGGTACGCAAACAGGGAGAAAGCCATAAAGAAGGTGACAAATATAATCAGGAAGCTGAGCAATTTTGCCAGTGACTTTCTAGCGACTTTGGGTCCACGTTGTATGGTTTTGTTGAATCGGCACAAATACAGCATCTTTAAACACGCCACACAGACCAGCCAGCCGAGAATGTACGTGTTGATTTTCTCCCAGCTTGCAGCTTGTTTGTACTTGTTGTATCTGTGGGGTGAAACAACACGTTTACTATAGATGACACGCCAGCTTTTCGATGATAAAATTAGCGGTAACTTGTAATTTTAGAGTACTTTTATCAACATGCAGGAGAAACTGCATGACAATCTATGACACTGCCATTTCTAAACCAAATTTCCAATGGATAGAGACGTTACGGTTAGCAGAAGAAAGGGTGTTTTCCAATATACTAATATTCGGTTCCAAAAAAGGCATAAATTGCATATGCCGTAAAAAGGCATAAACTACATCTGACATCCCCTCAAGAGTGCCTAAAATACATTGTGGATGTCTACTAGTATAAAAAGCGATAGTCTCATGTATAGTAGAAATGCATAGTTTATGCAAATGCCGTACCTCTCATCCCCGCTGATGTTTTCTTTCTTGCTTGTGTTGAAGCCGAGAATCAGGTAGGCGGTATAAAGGTGAACCCCGATTTCCGCCATAGCCAACAGGGACAGCACGAGCTCCACTACACGCCAGAACATCTTGAAGTATTCTTTTCCCAACGTCAGTATCCGGCGAACTGAAACAATTTAAGATATGACATATACTTACAACAACCTAACACGATTATATTGGTGTAACAACAAAGATCAATGTTTATGTCTTTCATAATGACACGATATTTAAGCAGCGATTTGCGAAGAAATAACACAGTAATGAATCAAAGTAAAACGTTAAACTTTATTCCAACACACAATTACACAGAGGTCATTTTTTCAGCGACCACTGTAGCCTTCATCAGGATAATTAATGACCAATCACTTCCATGGTAGTAATGAATCAAGAGTCGCATTTTTAACCAAGTGTTTTTATTCATCCGACGTTTCAGTGGCCGTCAGCTACCTTCCTCAGGGCCATTCTGACTGGTTAACTTTTCAAATCTATAAGTGTGCTGTGCAATGTGAACAATTCAGAATTGCCCTGAGGAAGGTGACAGACGGTCACCGAAACGTCGGCTGAATAAAACAATCGGCTGTGAAAAAAGACTAACTAACCTTATAAAACTGTTCCCGGATACATGATACCGTTAAACTAAGGCAAAAGTGAAATAAGGCAAAGAATCCCTCCTACCTTCTTTATATGCAAGATACAAAGACACAAGTAGGAAGAGTCCGTGACATCCCAGCAGAACGAACCCCCAGGCTGTCGTGTACGGGTACAACCGGACCACCATGATCTAAACAGCATAAAAGACAAACTTTACTAGAACGGTAACATTTGCAAAGCAAATGCATACTATTATGCTTACCTTCGCATAAGGTCTACTCTTTTAATTCTGACTGAAATGCATTCATATATATGGTGACAGGAGTCCAAATCCCTCCTACTATTAAATTGCAACATTGTAACAATAGTTTCCATGGTGACAGACGTCCGGTTCAGTTCAGGTCATTGAACTTTGTTTGGAAAAGAGAAAAAGGAAGAGAAGGGGAAGATGAAGAAAAAGAGCAATGACACTATGCTTTCCTTCTTCGAAGGCAAACAAAATAAAGGAAAACATGTTGTGATTACCTTTACCTTACTTGTAATTATGTTGTGAAAAACTATTTGCTTTGCCTTACTAGCGATATAAAAACGGTGGACCATAGGATGTTAGATGTAACTCTTTCACAGTAATAGAAGCTGTCGAGTAAAACAATATTCTAAAACACATACCTCACTCTGTGGAAAGACTCTTCCTAGGTTGGTGAACTCAGCTAGTAAGTTGAAGACAGCGAAAAGGTTTGCGTTTGCATTGTACACGATGAACTCTATGAAAACTGCCCTCGTGTTGTCGTCTATCCAGTTCTTTTCCTGCAGTTCATCTATCAGTTCCATGTCGGCGCTATTGGATAGTTCCACTAGGTAACCGCCGCCGAAGTAGGTGCCATGTTCGCCAGAGTCAGGAACAGCCGCTGGGTAGAAGAAACGAGAATACATAAGAAATAAAAGACATTGTTGTAAACCCACTTACAGATTCAGTGTATTTCAATTTCACGTAAACGAAATAATGTTGACAAGATCAGACAAAACTGGTAAACACGTTGATCCAGTTAAACAAAATTCAAAAACATTATTTTCTTTTTTACTGCTGGTGAACTTGCGTAGATTATTATTTTTTATTTCTTTATATTTTTTACATAACAGTGATGTAGTATTTCCATTCTCTAACGTTTTTCTTAGTTCCTTACATCAAATAATCACTAGTTCAGTTCGATTTTTGTGATGCTGAAAATAGTGACGAAAATCACCCGAAAAGTCCGAAAATAATCCCCGTAAGTTATCCACCAGAAGAGCTTGAATTTCCTCTGAAACGGACAGACATTTACCGCGACGTTTTACCAACAAACATTTTACCGACGTTTTACCAGCAAACGTTTTACCAACATTTACCAGCAAACGTTATACCGACGTTTTACCAACAAATGTTTTACCGACATGTTACCAACAAACGTTTTACCGACGTTTTACCAACAAACGTTTTACCAACAAACGACGTTTTACCAACAAACGCTGGGCAAATATTTCTTCTGTAAAATATGTGTTATCCTTACCGCTAAGCGATGCAGGCTGATATATCCATGGTCTCTGGCCGTACGAAACATTCTCCCAGTTTCTTACGTCAAATGTCATGTTGTTATGTGTCCAGCCGACGTCATAACTGTTATCGTCACTGTCCAAGAGGCTGTAGGACCGGTCACAGTCAGACATCACCTTCGCCATTACCCCCGGGACGTCACAGCTTTTATCTGCAGACACTCGGACCTGACGGAGCCTGGGATGCCCGACTAGGAAACTACTGGTGTCTTCTAGAAAGCCTGGCCTGTTAAGGGACTTCTCATTGTACCATTTCACGTCGTGAAGGTCTGAAGTCATGTTTACTCTGACGAATTTCCAGAACATTTCAAAATCATTGACCTGAAAAGTAAAAGAAAAACGTTCAACGTCCAAAGTTGATCATTTTCTATTTGCTACACCATTACTCTACATGCAAATAATCACGAAATGATGAAAATGGTCAAAAGTAGTCATAAATAGCAAAAAAAGCAAAATATCCTATCTTGGTAATAGACACGATCTGGCTATACTTTACATTCGCTATCCTGGCTTTTTTTCTAATCAGTGCAGAGTACGTGAATCTGATCTTAACATCGTGTAACGATGATCATCAGTTCAATATTTCACATCAATTCCCCTCGCTTATAATTAAATGAATGAATGAATGAATGAATGAATGAATGAATGAATGAATGAATGAATGAATGAATGAATGACCTTTATTGTAAAACTACATATGTGCAGGTTCTGCTTGGTCTTCGCTTCTTACCTTTGAGAATGGTCCTATGAAGGTGTCACGAAGGTGGTTGGACATTTGGTACATGTATTGGTCCCTGTTCCCATTCGCTATGATTATCAGGAGAAGGATGTAGCTGGTGTAGAACACAAAGTCGTAACACGCATCCCTGAAGCCGAGCTCTACGAACCGCTGTTCCCTGGCAACTTCCAGTACACCCTGATCTGGAGGACCAGTCGCTTCTGGGGTTGTCTCTTTGGGTTGGTCTTCAGTCTAAGGCAAACAATGGCATAAGCACGTCGATAAAGGTAAGAAATCCTGGTAATCAGATACACAAGTGAATAGCAGTTGTCAAAAGTTGTAGATGCTACTTCAAAATCAGCACTGTTTCTTGAATAACATTTTCCTTGTATAATTTACAAATTAATCTTATTTCAAACCATGAGACCCATTGTTTTAATACTTGCATTTTGCTAGAACTATGACCTGTTTTAATACATTGTACAAATGACGTGAAAAATAAACAAGACACTCACCTGAGGTCCAAAAAACTCCTCATCTTCGTAAAGTTGAGCTGGAGGGACGTCATCGTCCAAGGAGTCAGGTTTCTAAAATATCAGAGGAACTGTGTTATACGTCGATGAGCAAAAAGTGTTTATATCAGTATCTATTTCATATATACGTAAATTGGTACTAAAACGCAAACAGATGCTAGTAAATTTTAACATTTTAACATATGTCTGTCTTACTATACATTTTGCATTTCGTACAACAATCTGCGTTTTCTTTACCTTTATTATTAACGCGAAAATGAATCCTATAAGTAGGATCTTGAGTGGTTGAGAGATGGCGAGGTCGAAGAAGAAGGAAGTGAGGAAGGTGAGAACCCAGGCCTCGGCCTTCTCACGGCCGTACTCGAACCCGTACAACATGGTGAAGAACGCCGACAGGGAACACGTGGAAAACACAAGGAACCATGCTGTAACACAGACGTCAACGTTATACATACTGTGACTACTTGTCTATTTCCCCGTCACATTGGTACAAGCCTACCATCCGAACACATTTATGTTGCTCAGGATAAATCATTAGGCATCATAAAACACGTATACATGGTAGCAAGCATATGCATATCAAGGTATAATTGAACACTTAGTTCAAGTAAGAAAGAAATAGACACACACATCATTGCTATGATCATTGATTCAATGTTTGTTGTCGATGATAGTTATATGGAACGTCAGGGCCTAAATTTAGAAACCAATAATGAAGACCGAGCATACAAGAAAAAAAGTCAATTTTATAACCGAAGATGAACTTACCGAAAAATACACACCACCATGGCAAAAGTCGTTTCTTCTTTTTCTTTGCCATCTCAGCAATTTTCTCAGATTGGCCACTTTGCATCACTGAAACACAGGCAAAAATGATGATTATAAAATCTACGTCAGACACCTTTCAATGCATCTGGGGAAAGTTTATTGAGATAAATTACGTAAGTACATAAATACGTAAATACAAAGTACATTATACCTGTGGCGTCGTAGCTTTCATCTTCCACATCATCAATTTCTTCGACCAAAACGGCTGTCTGGTGTGGGAGGTCTTGTTCTTTGGCTTGTTGTACAACTTTCTCGCTGACTTTAGCGGCGGATGTACCTTCACCCCCTGATGGCACTTCGTAGGAGGACGATTTCCGGTCTAATACAGTATCGTCCTTGCTAAACGACATCCTTGAGGATGCTCTGCCTTCTGGATCTTTTCTTGGTACGTTTCTCATATCTATAAAAACAGTGCCATTCCACCCGTGAAGGAAAAACAAAATTATTCTCCATTATCATATAGCCAGAAGGCCTCAACCAATCAGAAGGCTCCATTTGCCATTGGTTACCAGGCCGTAACCTCAAAAGTGGTCGGTTATTAGAACAACCCACCACTTTTTGGACCGTACCATTATACAGTGGACAGGGCACTAACAACAGTGTTACGACTTGTAGTATTTATAAATCAAAAACGTATTGTGGTTTCTTTTGAATGATATATTTCAACATACAACACAATTAAAAAGAAATAAATGAACATTGAACAGAAAAAGACTAAGAATAAAAACCCAATATATATCAGATACAGCAAAAGATACGGTTGCATGGTAGAAATTAATTTAATTCCAATTACGGATGTGGTAATGAATGTGGTAATAACACAATCTTTAAGGCGCTTACCCCTGATTTTTCTGGAAGGTCTGGCCGCGCAATTCCGGAAAATTTGGACAATGAGCAGATTGACGGGGATCACCATCAGAGCACTCTGGATACCGATCATTATCTGTAATGATAATTAATGTAGTGGTGGGGGTGAGCATGAGATGAAAACAATTACATACATTAAAAAGTATGCTGATTTTTTTCCCTATGTTTCAAGAAGAGAGAAGTAACAGTGGTTGACAGTGTATGATCAAAATAGCACAGTGTTACGCCAAAAAGCAGTTACTCAAGCAACTGGATATGGTTTTGAAGCGGTCATAATATACAGTGTTGTTTGCTTAATACATGCACTTTTAGTATTCAGTGTTGGAATGTAGAATTTCAGCATTCTACACACAATGCTTTACCATGTTTTTTGTCTTCTAGACAACATATGGTAGGCCATCTGGATGTGCATGTAGGCCATCTGGATAGAATCAAAAATTATAATTATTAATGCGGTCGTGACTATTGGAGACGGGTGCTCTCAACCCCGTGCATAACCAATGTTGATATTCTTCTGGCCTGGGGAGTAATAAGCAAATGATAATAATTTCTTCAATATCATTCCAGTAATATGGCACTGAACCAAGCAAATACATGTGTAGTGCAGTGTAGTATGTACCTGGCCCCAGGAGATGGGAAACTGTACTTGGAACCCCAGGATGTAGACTGGCGGTGGCTTCGGCATACTTTCTCCCTTACCGAAGAACATGATGTTGGTGAGCATCGTACACATCAGCAGAGACAGACAGCAGGAGATGCGCTGCACTCGGGTAAAGGGACTGTACAGGTGCAAAAAAAACGATTATTTGGGGGTAGAGATCTTGGACAAAACTAATAGTTCTAAAGTATTGGTATTCAAATACGCCATGCAAGTAATCACATCATCAAATGGTAAGTAACAGCCTATAACATGAAATCAATGATAAGATAACACTCTTCTAATTCGACAAACATATGGACATGCATTTGATAAGAATTTTGGAATTGCTTTTGATAATAAAAATTTTGACCCTCAGAGGCAATCATAATTCTATTCAATTATATAAGTACAATTCATTTTTCATCATAAGAAAAATAACTATTATTATCCATTAAATAATTTAGAACAATTATTTCTGACGGATCTGTTGCTACCCAAGGTCAACGTACTGTCGCAATGTTTTTGTAGCCAACAGATCAATATCAGAACAACACGAACCTCGTCGCGGGACGACCAATCACAGAAAACCACAAACCTTGTTGCTGGCCAACCAATCACAGAAAACCACAAACCTTGCTGCAGGCCGAACAATCACAGAAAACCACAAACCTTGCTGCAGGCCGAACAATCACAGAAAACCACAAACCTTGTTGCTGGCCAACCAATCACAGAAAACCACAAACCTTGTTGCTAGCCGACCAATCACAGAAAACCACAAACCTTGTTGCTGGCTGACCAATCACAGAAAGCCTCAAACCTTGTTTGCTGGCCGACCAATCACAGAAAACCACAAACCTTGTTGCAGGCCGACCAATCACAGAAAACCACAGATGGCCGTCGCGGAAGTCCTTAGACGTTTTAGTGGAGAAGAGACGAGCAAACCGGGTCAGATCCTTGTCTGTAGCCTTTTTTACTTCTCGGTCTACCTTTCCATCTCCCTCTTCAACAGCAAGCCAGCTGATTTTAACAAGAGGAAGAAGTAGAATCATACAGATCCATACAGATTTTCCTTCATTCCTGTTGTATTTATCTCAATTATTATGATCATTATCTGATATCTGTTTGTTACTTCTCGTTAGATCTTAGGCTTCCTTTTTATTTCCATCTTCGTTTCTCCATACAATTTATGAGGAGTCAGCCTTGCAGAGAAACTTGGTTTCTGTCATCGGCTCGTTAGGGATTTTCTGCTCTTTTTTAAATACACAAAAATAAAATAAATGAATGATATTTAGCCGAAGAAAAATAAAAAAAAAAATCTACAATTCACTTACTTTCAGCCATTACGACATCTTATGATATGTATCTATAATATTCACTATTTTAGAAATTCATCTACACGAGACAATTTGTACAACGCTTTTCTCAACTTTTTGACAAAATAGATGAATAAATATAAGAAAACCAACCTTTTCAACAGGAAAACGTGTTTGGCTTCCTCTTGAAGGTCGGTCACAATAACTTGCTCTAGGAACCTATATGACAATAAAATTAGTAAAATATCACACATTCATAACCATAATATAATAATTGTTTAAAGAAACATTTTCAAGGGGCATCATGTAACATATTTTCACCAGAAATTACGATATTTTAAGCAACAAACCTTGCAATTTTCTCTCATTTCTGTCTAACGTAAACAAACATTGTTGAAAGCTGTGTTCCCAGCTTTTACTCTTTCCGAATGACATTTTTTAATGGATTTTATGACGTCAATAGGTATTATTCAATTCGCTTTGTAAAGAAATAACCAGAACATTTACTTTTGGTATCGTCGTGCAACAACTTGTAAGTAAAAGTTCCAACACCATTGTAGAAGCCAAACGCTGAAGGTCTCAATACGAATAAAACGCCTTACCAGGACGGGTAGGGTCCTATGTTATTGTGCCAAATATGGATAGACTGTAGAGGACCCAGATGTACAGATGACGTCACCACGAACGTGTCTACAGCGCCTTGCTTGAACGTGATGCGGGTTTTGTCTTCCAACACATACGGAACAGACTGACCCAACTCTCCTCTTAGCACCAGGAACACCTGGGACAAAACAAAAACACAATTCAGCTATATTATTAGCAGTGAGCGTTATTTTATTGTCAGAAATACATTGATACGTAAATGCATGTGGATGTGCATGTAGCAACATTTGGTAACAAAATAATCAGATCAAGACGACCCCTGATTACAGAAAGCGGCGAGAAGCATTATTCCATTCAGAAGCTCAGGAAGGTGTCTGATGGACAACCTAGTTGAGAAAAGTGCTGGTTGAGTATATGAAATTGCCATTATGGAGATAAAGACGGTTCTAAATTTGCATCTGACCTGTGAACTGGTTCCAGCGTTGGCGCGGGTTCCCGTGAACACCTGAACCTGGTAGGAGTGGCTGTTTCTACCTGCTCCTCTCAGCACTGTAGCCCCAACCTGGAATAAGAAACCGCCATTTCTAAACATTACCATCAGACAAAAGTTTGACATAATCAATGACCTCTTTAGATTACGTTACATTGGAAGAACAAAATAGTCAGCTCTGACATGAAAGGCTTACGTTTTCATTTTAAAGCCCAGCCTAACAATACAAGGGTGAAATAAACAACTGTTAACAATCAATTGGTTAATGCCTGCCGCAACTGTACCAACTTTTTGGATTGATGACCAAATTTTATTTCATTTGGACTATTCTTACTCTTATCCTACCTTTGACAAGTCCTTTTTGTCCTCCCATCTTGCCCATATCACAATCAGAAGATAAAGTCCAAACAGGACTCCGATGGTGATGACAACCGACGGGTTCTCGCCGATGTTTGCGAAGCCCTGAAGCGCCGACAGGATGTTGAGGGAGTTCGGCGCCACGAAGAACTGGAAGTCGGAGCCGAACGTGGTGAGGTGGTCACACAGGCAGTGGGTCAATGTAGTACTGGTCAACGGGCCAACCTGGAGGAACAGAAAAAGGAAAGCTTGAATATCTTGTCTTCTATCATAGTAAATGGCAACCGATAGAAGCAAGCAAGAAGAACGAGAATGATCTTCACTTCCAGTTTAATTACGGACTAATTTCCATTTTACAGCAACTGTACATTTAGATGGGCTAATATTGTAAATTATGGGTAGAAATTATGTAATAAATATGCAGCAGACATCAATGACCCTTGAGGATTAACCCAATTCTGCAGATTCTGGTAAGGCCATGTTGATTTGATTATATGGATGACATCCTCCGGGAGCCCCAAAACTGATGCGCGCGTGCGAATAAAAAAAAGTTTTGCAAAAAAGAAAGTTGTTTTCATTATGAAATCTACGTGGTCATGAGGGTTGAACAAATGGGACAGAATATGGTTTGGCGAATAATCTAATCTTCAAATTCATTTCCTTTTTTTTCGTTTGATTTTGGCATTCTACGACATTGGTATAGTTTTTACTTATTTTTTTGTAACTTACGGTATATTTCTGCTCATTTTGCAACTGTTTTGTACGATTTACAGTATGGTTGAAAACTTTTTTTTTTGAAACGGCCGAAAATTCATGCGCGCGCGGATGTCATCCATATAATCAAATTAACATGGCCTAGCTGGAGCCTGGGAACTGCCATATTAGGTTAGTCCCCAAAGAGTCCTTGATGGCTGCTATGTATACAATGTTATATTTCTTACATTATTTTACTAATAGTTTACGATATTAGCCCATCTAGATGTTAGGTTGTTGAGTTATGGAATTAGTCCAGCTTGAACTGGAAGTTCGGAATTAAACTAGGGGCTGTTGCAATAAAAATATCTGCTCACCTCACACCCATCAGAGCTCCATTGTTGCTGAGCGTCATCAAAGAACAGGCACTTAGAAGTGAAGATCTGGAGAGTGTAGTTCAAGGTGAAGTTTACTCCACCATATCCCAGTTTCAAAGCTTCTGACAGGTCACCCCACATTACTGTGGTATCGTTGGTACTCGTGTCGTTCGTGAATGGCTCGTGGTCCACCCCTTCAAAACAAGAAGACTTTCAAAATACTGAGGCAGTTATCACCTTCTCCGTGCTTCTTACTTATCATTAATACATGTAAGCTGTTTATTATTTATACATATAAGTTATTGATACTGAGTCTCATCTTGAAAGTTTATCTGTGTTGGTAGAAGTCATTATGCAGCAAGTTTAAACTGTAATTTCCAACACAAGAAATTGGACTGGAGTTGTACATTCGAAAATTTGGGTGAGTCCAATTTCTTGTGTTGGAAATTACAGTTTAAACTTGCTGCATGATACTGAGTCTCGTTGATACTATGTGGTTAATGTGAGAAAAACACAAAGGGGTAAAAATATGATACACTTAAATCTAAAATACAGTAACAACCGCCCGTATAGTAAAATAAGGTCCTTAATTATGGATTACATATCAAGTAAATACCTCATTTGATATGTTAACTTAATAATTATTTAATTTACTTTACTAAATAGTTAACGGTTAAGGTTAATACAGGTTCGTAATTTTGTACATGAATCGACGGTTAATCAGGTATATTCATTCAATGTTTGTATTTATTATCAGAATAATGGAACTTTACCAAGAAACAGTTGTTCAGATCCGGTCAGACCCAAGTCACTGGCTGACAGAAACCACTGGAACGGATCTGGCCGGAGGTAAGAGTTGTTTCCTAATGGAATTGAGTACATGGAGTCCACCGCTAATGGCAAGGACGTTGTCCAGTTATAGACCTGTCGGGAGGGGGCGCTGTTGATACCGAGGAACAAACGGATAGGTATTCCTTCCACGTGAGGTGTGACGGTGACATGGACGGAGCTGTCTGCTTCGGTAACGTTGAAGGAATGCATCTGGAAAAAAAGCAATATTTCTGTTATTCTTGGTAAAGACTATATAACACTGTACTGCAAGACCCGACAATCATCCACAAATCGAAGAAAAACTTACTACTCCCATTGTGTCTTGCCGTACTCTTTGCGGTTTTACGCTAAATATCACGTTGCAATTGGGTAGTTGGAGTCAGATAGATTCCAGTATAAATGAAAAACATTGCAAGCAGATGTCAGTTGGGAGAGAAAGGATGAATGGGAGAAGCGTCAGTACAATGCAAATCACCAATTTTACAAAGTTTTTTGAGTGTCACATCGTCACCACACTAACGCAACCCAAACAGCTATTCCCCTCTTCGTCCCTTTTTTAAAAAAAAATTTCTTGTTTTCTCACCGACATGACGTCCTGTCCAGTCGGTGTGGTCTCCCCACGCTCTGTCTGCACCACCACAGTACCTGGTTTCTGCGGCATCATGACGTCAATAGGAACCTGCAGGTCATTGACCCCGACAGGACCCGAGTCACTTCTAAACTTCAGTGACGCCAGAGGTGACTTAATCTTGTCTGAGTTGCCGGCGTAGGAATATGGGTTCAGGGACGTGTGGTAGTTCTGTTGAGCAAGAAATATGAAGGATACATTTTAGAAATTTTAACTAATGTCAGAAAAAAACATTATCCTTTACAAAGAAGACCATTGCTCAACATATGCTTTATTTTCCATATTGAGTATGAGTGTTCATAAATCTTCAATTTACGTGTATTTTTTTTTTATTTTACTGCTAAACATATAGAGGGTGGGCTATGGTTCTCATTTTCAAGATCTTCCAAACATCTCTTACGAGAGCGGCTGTTACAAAGGTCAAAATTACGTCCATTTAGTTCACAGCGAGATTTTCCGAGATTTTGCGATATTTTCCGAGAATTGCGTTGCACAGCGTGGCCATTCTTGCCGACACAAGATGGCGAAAAACCGATGATCGCCCAGAAGATTTAAATAAAACGCAAAATAAGATATGCGGTGTTTGCGCGTTGCTTCATCAAATGTTAAGCATAGTGCTAATATATAATGACCGTATGTTCTTAGTGGCTTAATTTTGTTTGAAAGATAAACATGAAAGTCACCTCAAACCCCACGGATTGTCCACGGCCACACGACTGTCCAAACAGAGTGGAGGCATCCGGAATCCGGAACCACGTGTCGCTGTTTTCCGAGGGCCGGACGATCTGTGACCTCATGTCCCGGCAGTTCTGCCTCTGTAAGGCCATCTCAAACGGACCCTGCTGGATCACAGTCGGCTTCTCGTTCGGTCGTTTCCGGGCAAGCATCAATTCATTCATAGTGTCTATGGCAGCAAAGATGCCCTGCGTTGTCTTCTTTGCCTAAACAACAATAACGAGAAAAATGGTCAACAAACACAACAAGAGAGTTCAGCAAGACAACATCCACCATGATCCAATGGTCCTATTACATTATCACGTTATGGTTTACCGCAATGAATGTCGGGACAGTTTGTGGTCAATTGATGTACAGGGGTGCGTCGCGCGGTGTGTGTTTGTGTAGCGTTAGCCTTGATATAAGGCCTTTATACTACATTCGTCTATTGTCACAACTAAATCACCCATTATGGCATGTAATTCTGTGCCAATAAAACTAGACGCAGCAAAAACCAAACTAAAAATTATCTTTATTCTTTAACTGACCGTTCTAGGATGTTCTTTAGAACAGGTAATCAAACTGTGACGTAGTAATGCAATAGCTCAATTGATAATCTTACAGACCAGAAATTTCAAGCAAACATTTTTAGTATCTTACTTTTTCAACTTGGTCATTGTCAGTCTCATTGGAGATTTTGGTCTTGTCAGATACCTTTGAGGATCCAGCCATTATATTGACTACAGCTGTAAAGGCACAAAAAAACAAACACTCATTAATGAAAAAGTAACATAAACAGTTGATACCCTTTCTAGATTTATGTATACGACACGGATATTGATTTTAACGTTAGTAATGATAACTAACTTGATGAATGAAGACTATGATCTCTTCCTCTTGATTATAATAAAACTGATTGACGGGAAAGAACAAGAAATCAATATACATGTATATGTGCGAGCATAAACAAAGAGCCTTCACTGCACAGTAACAAAAATACACAACTCACATGTTTGTCTAAATGAATGACTATGCAGAACATAGGAAAGCAGAAGAAGCAGCATCTAAGTATCTTTTTGCCACATAGAAACAAACAAGTCACCTGTAAACATGAATGAAGACGACTTTTCTATCTGGCCTATTTCCAGGTCCTCAGGAGGTAAACTCTGAAGAAATCCTGCCATGTTCTTTAAGGAATTTGCAGCAGCAACCTAAGAAAGAAGAAGATCAAGCAGTGTTTTTATTTACACGCCAAGTCCATCATCTAACTTAATTTGATGATGATGATAATAACTGGTACATTCAGTTTATTTTATGCACTATCATCATTATACACCATACGTCAACATATATAATGTCACTTTAAAAAAATGTTTTGGTAGATGTTTCAGAAAGTCTCAGAAATATAACTGTATGTTATAATCACCTGAGAGTCCGCTGACACGTCGTCCCCTCCGCTTGTGGCCGAGCCCAGCGCGCTCGCTACAAGGTTCACAGACGACACGCTGGTAGGTTTGATGGTCGTCAATGCGCTAACAAGAGCCTCTCGAGCCTGTTGATGACAAAATGAAAAGCATTTTAGTTACAGTTTTTTACCAGCGTTATTCTATTGCATTAATAAGTTTAAATCAAATTGTAATTTTTGTCATTGAAGAAGTTCCCTCTCATAAATACATTATGAAGTGAATGAAGTTTTGATCATCTATACCTCAGTGGCTGCCCTCCGTGTCTCGGCTGACGCGTTAGTCGGGACCGTGTTTAAGACAGACGTCACGCTGTTGGACATCTGCACCAAGGACTTGGCGTCTCCTTCCCGCACCAGCTGGGTTAGAGGACTGTTCTCCCCAACCACGAGCTGCGAGGCTACGGCTGTGGACTGTTCTGCTGGAAGTGCCAGGACCTGCAACATTGCACAGCATTGTAACATATGTATATTTGTACATGTATATCTACATCCTACTACCATTCGGGGAGACAACTTGTAAAGGTGATCTTCATCAGCTGTTTTGTCTACTCCTCCATTTTAACATATGTAAAATTCAAATGAACAACATAAGAACATCTATACAAATATTCTTTGCTGTGAATCGTACATTGCTGAGAACTGAATTTTGCGTCGATTAGTTTTTTTTTTTTTTACTTTAAATATCTTTATCCCGTATAAAGATACGGGACCTCCATGGGTACCTGGCTACACGTATAGGGACTCAAATTAGACAAATATAGGATCGTTAATTGGCCAATTTTCCGTAACACAAGACTCAACAATTATTTATTGATCATTCGCAGTAAACTTAATTATAAGTACCAGTTACTGAATTGCGAATCAATGAACATTTCAAGTTAAGATACAGAATCATTAGGAAGACTACAAATGCTTGCTAATACTGTGAAATGTTTAAAATAAAACCCATATTATTATTAGTATTATGGCTCTGGTATAGTGACTTGAAATGACCTACATGTAGACTGATAACATTACATTTTGCACCTCACCTGAACAGACGTCTCGACGTTCGATGTCGCTCCGAGAGAATCCGAGACTTGAGCTTGGATTCTCACAACAAAGTCACGTGACTCTTGGCCAACAGGCAGGAGCTGTGGTGGTGTCGTCGGCTCCTGTCAAAAACAGAATTTTAGCTTGCACAAGAAGTCTTGACATGATACAAACGTCATCAATGAATTCTACATCTTCATATGTGATGAGTCGATATGTTAGGGATAAAAGCAGAGGGTTATCAATTCTTAGGTATTTCAAGACGTTATTACATTTAGGGGAAACATACACATACCGTTTCTGTGTACAGCGGAGTAAATCCAGCAGCAGCGTCCGTGTTGAAGAGGAAGGTGTAAGTCAGAGGCTCGTCTGAGTCAGAAAACCCTACGGAAAACGATGTATAAAAGGAGCCACTTGTCAAATTGTGTCCTCAAAAACAGTAGCTTGGCCGAAGAAAACTAGCAAAATTGAAACCTGAATAGAAGGGGCTCTTTGTCAATTTGGGTCATCAATATCAAAAGCTTTCCTAAATAAAACTAGGTAAACTTGAGTTTAGATACTAATTTTGTTATTACAATAACTTTTATTACAGAATTTCAAACGTTCCACTAGGTTCTCCACTAGCTCACACAACTTCCAAATTCTTTGTTCGAAATCTTTTTACAGTGACAGTTTCTTTCCCCGTACGGCCAAGCTTTGGAACTCCCTCCCTGACAAGTTTTTTCCCACCAACCTACAATCTACAGGCTCTCAAATCAAACGTTCACCGCCATCTCTTGACATAGCCATGCTTCTCTCATATTTCTAGTTCAATGCAGAGAAGTGGTCGTATAGGCCTTGCATTCAACCACTCCGTTAAAAAAATAATAATATTGTAGAGGCTAAGTATTTTCAAGGACGTTTGGCCTGTATGTCAAACGTCCTTAATATGCCGTGTCATCCAGGTCATACGTACCTGTACAAGTAAAAGTGAACTCTGTCACCATGGCCGTGCCGTTTTCCGGGCTGACTGTGCAGCTTCCGACCACAGGCGGCTCGTTCGGCTCAAAACTGTACTCAGAGAAGCCCTGGCGACCGTAGTCCAGTGAGGCTTCGACTCTGAACGTGTAGTCACCAAGAGCCTATAGGTATACATGAATATATGTTGGTAATACAAATAATCGTGCTTTGATTCTTAGCCCTTCATGTATTTGTGGGTACCCCTGCGAATCTATTTCTCATTTTATATTACACTGTCCTTTGTTTCTTAACAACCTTTCTGTGTTAATCGGTTCTTTGATTGATTTAGATGCCCTTTCTGAAAGTACCAGGCTCCATCTTGTACTCAGGGGATAGTTTGCGATACCCTCTGAATACGAGTACAATGAAAAAAAAGTTATTTACCCAAGCTTTTATAAGAGGCACTAAACGTTTCCTTGTTACATGGTATACTCCGTTTTGTTTGTAACATATAAATAAATATAAATGATATAAATCTGTATGACTATTGAATGTATGTTAAATGTTAGGTGGGGCTGTAAAATAAGTTGTATAACTTCAGTTCAGCCCCACTTCGTCCTTGTATTTGTATTGCTTTATTCAATAAAAAAAATACAAATACGCAACACTGCCTTATACCCACACTACCTTTAAACGATCAAAAGCATAGTATAATACCAGAGACAATTTGTTTATTTACGGATAAAACGTTTTACCGTGAAAACTTCTGGTTCAAAAACCACATCCGGTAGGTTTCTTCCCGTGGTGCTCTCGGTGTCCCAGTTCAAATCGGACCTGCCAAACCCGTCCGGAGCTTCCTGTAACGTCCAGTTGTAACTGACCAGTTCGTTCTCCTCACAGTTTGTACACTCCGCCACCAGAATCAGTTTCTCTGACGGGTTGATTTTCCTGTTACAGTTGCTGAAGCATCTATAAACAGAGGTAAAATACAAGTACTGAAATCAATGCCAAACGATCAGTTGTAAGTTTTCTTAATGTTTTCTCATTCTAAGGGAACTTCCAAAAAGACTCGGGGGTGTCTACCCACCCCCACCCCACCCCGATAATACCCCCCCCCTTCTTAATAGGATCTTCTTATGTTGTCCCCGTATATCTACATAGATATGAAGAATGCTCAAACACAGCAGATTTCACCAATAACTGTACAAGCACAGTTCCATTCTAATCTAATATATAGGCTTTTGCGATGTATAACAGCATCATGGCATGATTATCTATTATAGCATAAGTTGTGTCATAAGTTGTATATCGTGAAATGTCTGTACAAGTTCTTATGAACATTAAAGTTTGTTATTTTAGACTATAGACCAACACATCAAGGAGGACCAACACTAGCAGCATCAAGAATTGGTATAAATACTAACCACGTTTCAAAGCTGCAGGATGCCTACCTGATCGAGATGGACGGAGATCCAACCGGGAAAACCTCCAGTGTTTGAGAGGTCGTCCCAGGAATTCTGTCCTGGAACGATACGCTCAGCTGGACAGTCAACCCACGTACACTCGGTTGGAGGTTGTTGGAAGAAATGACATACGATTGGCTGGTTCCACCATCACCAAAAACGTCTTCGCATGAAGTTCCTATACCAAGGTAAAACATAGCATTTGCTGATGTAATTTTTTTAATGATATGTGAATGTAAAATTTTCAACAAAAGTATACATGAAAAACATGATTAGAAAATTACAACTGTTGTTGTTAGAACATGGATTATGGAGTATACGGGTTGATATATGGAGTATACGAGTTGATAAACGTACAACTGTAATAAACTTCTGTAAATGCCGATAAATTGTAAGGAGGCTGATAGAAACTTGAAGATGCCACGTATACTACAACAACGTACCTGATTCTGTTACACAGGTCCAGTTATAGGTGAAGTCTGCTGCGTCTGTCACCATGGCGTCTGGATCTGTAGAAAACGAACCGTCGAGGACAATGTCGGAGCCACGTGCGAGTGACTTTGCTGAGCCACCGGCAATGTCAGCCACCAGTGCCGAAGATAAGACATTCACCCACTGCTCAGCTGACGTCACGACACGGAGTCCAGACAAGGTCTCCTCCACCGTGACCTCCAGCCGGATGGCGACCTTCCCGTACGGCAGAACGTTCTTCGGTAAGGTGAGTTCAGATCCGGCTGTTTCAACATTCTCAGGAATTGTAATTTTTGAGGGGGTTAGGCCATCATCCATCGCGTACAAAGACCAATTGAAAAGGAATGAATAGGCTACGTTACAGTCCACTGATACGGTAGATTGCACAGTAAAAGGTACCCTCCGTTTGATGTGGACAGGAGCCGAAGAGTTGGCCCCCTCCTCCCACCAGGGCTATGTTGGGGTAGCACGAGGCGCAGGCGTACGATCCCTCCCTGTTGAAGCAGAGTTCGTCACGGAGGCACACATGAGCTCCCGTCATGCACTCATCAATATCTGAAAAAATTTGGAGCAAAAGCCTTGGTTTTTGCCATTTTGTCACGGTTTGAAATCACGTCTGTTACAAATGTAACAATTTAAAAATTCAGAGGACAGCTAGAATCAGTTCTGGCTACACGAACTATTTTTTACCTGTACAGAGAATAGTCCCGTTGCCTTCATATCCCGGCTCGCAGACACATTTTGCTCCATCAGCTATCTCTATGCAGACGGCGTGATCAGTGCAGGTAAAAGAGCCGCACAAGCTCGAGTTTCCCGTAGCTGTCACGTTTCCTGTAGTAATACGTGCATAAACATCTTCATTGGGTATTGTTGTCGGCTTGCCTTACAGATACATTGTGCTGATAACGCTGAGTCAAATTTCCAATCCGGGGCCCGGCCGGACAGTCTTATGGAACGAAAAGTACGATT
>NW_017803713.1:524637-525783 GCF_001625305.1 Branchiostoma belcheri | reverse complement strand
ACGGGCGGGGGGGGGGGGCTCGTCACTGAATGACATCCAGTAAATTTCTAGCGGGGACCAATCAGAGGGCTGCTGAATAATTTGAATAATTTATCAAGGCCCACGGACGCGGTTCTTTCACTTGTAAAGTAGCCAATTATCACCGAGCCGGTGGCACACGATGGGCGAAAACATGTATTTCACACCCATTCTTCGTCGACATAAAGCGCTTATACATTACAAACAGAATTTTCGTAGGACTGCCATTACTTTAGTTTGCAGCATGTGTATTGAGAACGAGTATCTTCATAATTCTGCTTGTTGTTTGTAGAAGAACGGCAAAATAAAACAGTTTTCAATACCAACACGACTTAGCAGATAACACGTAATGAAGCCCACTTTTTTACGCAGATTGTAGCACTACGTAATGTTACACAAACTAACAGTAGATGTTTTAAGGAATTCACAGAAATGACAATGATAGATAATGTAACGGATAAACATTATACAGCACAAAATAAAGAGTAACAGTAATGTAGTCGTCTTTGGCCGGGTATGGCAAGTTATAGTACGTACATGTATCGGTTCAATCTTTAACGGGTAAGTTGACAGCAACAAGCAAGATGCATAGGTTCTGTTACTTTTGTAGCTCACTTGCGTCTAGATATGGGACGAACCCATGTTACTTTTTCGCCGCAGTTTTTCATGTAGTGGTTACTTCGGCAGCCTTTCCGCTGACGCAAACATACTAGTTTGAGGTTCCACAGTTCTTACAACGTTAGCGCTGGAAGTGGTGTTTTCCAAGTTTGTTAGTCTGGTGATGTTGTCTTTGTT
This sequence comes from Branchiostoma belcheri, assembly GCF_001625305.1. Taxonomy (NCBI): domain Eukaryota; kingdom Metazoa; phylum Chordata; class Leptocardii; order Amphioxiformes; family Branchiostomatidae; genus Branchiostoma; species Branchiostoma belcheri. The sequence goes on along the minus strand of NW_017803713.1, from coordinate 524,970 downwards.
GGCTTGTTGTCTGTCATTTCCCTCCATTTTTATGTTTGGCGGCCCGTCTTCGATGGGTTGTGTTTGGTTCACAAATCTCGGCTTCGCTAAGATCCGTTCCTTCCCGTACGTAGTGGTCGCTCCATTAGCGCTAGTGCAGCCACATTTGAATGTGTAAAACTTAATGTCTACAGTCCCGTTTTGATTCGTTCATCAAAGTAGATTTTACTAAGGTATGACTTTACTAACTGATTGTGGAAGTACTAGTACTTAGTACTGAAGTAAACAAGAAACAATATACGCGCTCTGGTTGAGTTCATGGCATTTACATGAAACAAGGTGCTAATAGCCGCT
>NW_017803713.1:508963-524617 GCF_001625305.1 Branchiostoma belcheri | reverse complement strand
GGGACGGGGGGGGGGGGGGCGTAAAAGTGCCCGCGGCAACTTTGATGTCACCTAGCGTCTGAACGACTAGCCGTAGAACGGCCAAACTTGGTGACTTTTCCTAGAATATTGTTGGCAACATTTCTCTATCATTGGAATAAGATAATAATTTTTTGTGTTGCCATAGCAACGGGTTTCTGACAGGCATTTTTTTTAGTACTAAATTTAGTACTTTTTGTTTCAACAATAGAATTTTATGGGTTTTATGTCAAGTTACTCATGGTTTGTAATATTAATAACATCCCATATAATTTATGTAAATTTTATCATTACATATGCATAATTTATGCTAATTTGCTGACGTCATTGGTCAAAATCCAAGATGGCGGACCATATCATTAGAACAGGTATATACAGGTTATTTTCATTAAAATTTCATCGATACTTCCATTTCTTTTTCCAAAAAAGGTTTAAATGAAGGTCTTTAGTATGTTTACGATGTATTTTAGGCTTTATCATGAAAAAAACTATTTTTGAAAATTCAAGATTGATGATCCAAGATGGCGGATATCTTAAATATGCATGACGTCATTTTATGACGTCACCGGTGTTGCTATGGGCAACATAAGACTTAGTACACCATAATATTCTGTCATAAACACTTTTGGTACAGTTATGTTGAAAACCATTTAGTTTTCAGGGAAAAACCTATTTAGACGGTTTTGGCCAATAAAATCACATTAATGACGTCATAATGACGTCATATTACATCATAACGACATAAAAATTGTAGATATGATAAATTTTCACTAGTACATCATTCTCTTAAAATTTGGTGGTCATACGACATACCGTTCGCGAGTTCTTAGGGGGGGGTCAAAAGAGCCCCCCCCGGTCCCCCCATGTCAAAAAAAGCCCGGTCTAGGTAGGGTTAAAAGACAACAACGCAGCAAAAAGTTTTTAAAAAATGATCATGGGGACTAGTTTCATATGTTCTTGATATAATGGAATAGTATGGAACTTGAACTTGGCTATTAATGCATAAAACCTTGGGAATGCGTCATTTTAAAACTAAGAAAACACATCAAAAACATTTCTGACAGGCCCAATGATTCTCTTCTTCCATAATATAAGAGCTATTGAAACGTCTATTTGCCCTACCTATCCCCACGTCTGTAATCGCCACTCCGCCAACAGTCAATGCCGAGCTCTGCGCAGCCGTGACGAGGACGGTGCCGACTTGTTCCTCATCTGGAGCTTCACTGCCGGAGAACTGGACGCCGATTGAGACTGCCACACCGGTGTCCTGCCGACTTTAGAACAGCAGGCAAGTGCTTAATGTTCGTTTACAAATAGTTGGTAAATCAGTGCTTCCTTGTCTTCATATGGCCATGGTGAAGGAATCAGCAGAACAGGTTCCGTAACGCTACGTTGTGTACCATAGAGATATGGTTGTGTATCATAGGCACTATGTTGAAGTACTTACACGTAAGTTGTTGAATTTGATCATAACCATTCAACATGACAGTATGACAAATAATAAAAGGTGTGAATACCTGATACGTTGTACTATTACACCGTTAAATCCAGGGATGGTGTTGTACAAGACAGAAATCTGAAACAAAATATACATTGTATATTTTTTCTTGGTATGCAAGGGTAAACTCTTTATGTTTGCATTGTTATATACAAATCGTTTTTTAACGGTGTCGCTCAATGCAAGGTCAATTATTTTTGGCCCCTTCTAGGCATAGAGCTAGAGGTACTCAAGTGAGTATAATGTAATTATGTCAGGAGATGGCGGTGGACCTTTGAAGTGAATATGACAAGTCAGCTCAGTTCAGATGGTTCATCAGCCAGGTGTCATCATGTGTCCCGGTCGTGTTAGATAGTGTAGCAATGTGTTTTAGGACACTGACCCCTCTGACAGCAAGTTGTCATAGACAGACCACGTCTGTAACTGATTAATCATTAGGGACTCAGATGAGTGTCTGACAAAACAGTTCTAGCAGGCAGCCACAGAGTGCAGACCTATTCAATAGTCTTCCCTTTATTTCAATGTATACCCTACAATACAACAGATAGAAGATACTTACCGACGATACAATATCGGCCTCCAATTCTCTGAAAGCAGTTGAGTTCTGATCTTGGTACGAGTCGTCCCATGTGATAGGTATAGACAGAGCCAGGGTGACCGAGTTGATTACGGCTGTTAAAGAAGAAAAATTACATTCAATTTTTACATGCGAAGCAGCTTTGTGTTTAGTCACATGATGTATTTCTTCCGATAAAAATACAACCAATTATACGATACCATATCTTGGACATCTTAAAGAAGTAGGTCATTGTAGAATCAAAATTTATTTTTCAATGGTGCAATATCTAATATATTCATTGATTTCTTCATGTTTCACATACATCAAAGGCATGTTGGAACAGGTGGATCTAAGGACACATTTTCAAGGACACCATGCCGACATTTTCTCACGTATAACATCGAGCTACCGATGTCCTTTTCAAATATTATTTCCAATCCAAAAACTAGAAAATACCAATAACAATTTGTCTACGTTTCAAATATAACGAATGATAGTAAAACGTTAAACTTTATTCCAACACACAATTTACAGAGATCAAATTTTCAGCGACCACTGTCGCCTTCATCAGGATAATTAATGATCAATCACTTCACAACGTGATCAATTGCTTACGTCACGTATCAGTAAAGTCTCGTGTGAATAAGGTCACGTGCTTGTAAACCGTAACTCTCGCGAGATCACGTCGTGAAGTGATTGGTCATTAATTATCCTGATGAAGGCGACAGTGGTCGCTGAAAATTTGATCTCTGTAAACTGTGTGTTGGAATACAGTTTAACGTTTTACTATGATTACTACCAACACAGATGAACTTTCATGATAACGAATGATGTTATGACGAAACTGTATTCTACCTGCTTATGATTATCAACATATCGATTAGAAATATTTAACTTCTCATTTCTTTGTTACTATATTAAAATTAGATCTAGACGATAATGAAATTCTAAACACTTACCTGGAGTCGTGGTTGGCAAACGTGTTGTTTGAAACATGGTTGCCGTACCTAAAGTAAGTATTCATGTAAAAAGGAACATACAAACTATATCAGGGAAACTATCAGATTGTTTTCCTACGAAAAAAGGTATAACATGTCCCTTTTCAACTAACAAGTGCGTATATCAAAATAACTATAGCGTAGCATCTGCTAAATAAGAGTTATCAAGATGTTATAACTCATGATATAGCTTGACATATTCAGTATCAGTTTGCATTTGTTTGCTGATCATCAGATTCAGTAGTTGACTTACATACCATTAACGGACGTGCCAATAGTGGTCGTGTTTTCAAGACGGGTCTCAGATTACTTCTACAAAATTAATTTGGTAATTTTGAATAACGAAGTCAGTCCGGGTGAACAAGAAGAAGACGTTGAAGCAATAGCATGATACACACCCAGAGGAAAAGGCCAATGAGATCGATGTTTTTCAGATGTAGTTCAGAGATGAAGAAAGCATGTAATAAGTGTGCACAAAAACACATTCTACACCAGCTACAACCACTCGGTTTGCACGTCGAAATACCAGTATTCCTGAAGGTTGTACTAGCGACAACCATCGTCACAGACCTGTGGTCTACAGCAGATTAGCACTTGTACAAGTCTTTAAAAGTTGTGATCGAGTCGATCTGCATCTATCTCATGCTGCTGAAGAGTTGGGGACCTTACGGGTAAGGCATAATGTGGACCATGATACATCCTTGATGACATCCATTGGTCATGGTAGCATATAGTAAACGCTTTGAGGAAACACTACCCATGTGCAAAGTTGCGAAATTGATAGTGCATGCGTGTAAATTAATAGTGCATGCGTGTAAAATCGAAACTTATTGTGCAAGAGTGCAAGAATGCAAAATTTACAGTGCACGTGCGCAAAAAGTGAATTACTAATTATCCGCGAGTACAAAGATGCAAAAGTGATAGTGCAAAGTACCCAAACGTCCCAGCGTGCAAGCCCAAGTGTACGGAAGATAACTTCTTTGACAAATACATTTCATTTCTTTACTATAATCATAACAAAGGACAATACTATGAACATAACAAAGGAGGGTGTGCTGGGTAAAGATAAAAATTGAAAGTCTTGGTTCGTCCGGGCTCTGCATGGAAAACCTGGTAAGGCGACCGCACCTGACCGTGTGGATACATCAGCCCCTGCTGATGATGAAGCGACTGGGATGCGTGCCGCCATGGTAGCGTTAGTTGTAGCGAGTGGAGACGTTGTGGCCACATCAGCCTCTGCGATGGACGCAACAGCCGGGATGTTGACCTCCGATTCTGCTCTAGCTGTGTAAGGTGCACGTGGCTTTGATACTGCCATTGTGGTTACAGTAGCCCCTGCCTTTGAAGACGTTGGCGTGATGTTGGTATCTGTTATATGTTGGGCTGCAGGGGGATTTGATGCAGATGTGGTGTGAACAGCAACTCCTACTGTTGACGAAACCGCCGTGATGCTGGGAGACTCACCTCTATCTGCACGCACAGATGCCTTTGTTTGAGTGAATGCAGCAACCCTTCCTTGTGCTGTCGACAAAAGCACATTTGTGTTGTCCTCTGCTGTAGAGTTGAGTTTAGTGATCGTTGGTGGAGGTGTGCTTTGAGCAGCTGTCTTTAATGTTGCCAAAGTTGACCCAATAGCAGTTGTGGTGTCAGCCCCTGCTCTATTGCTGGGGGCAGGGATGGTTTGTGGAGACGTAGAGGATACAGCAGCCCTTACTGTCTCCTGAAGTACAGCTGGGATGTCGGTTTCTGCTGTGGAGTTGGGGACAGCAGTCCCTGTTGTTGACAAAACTATCTTTGCGTGAAGATGTTTTTGCTGTGGTTTTGTTTTTAGATTATGGAGTTACTAAAAAAAAATAAGAACATGGACGGCATTAAGGGCAATATTGAAAAACCCTACCTGGTACTGTGAGAACTGCCCCTGCTGTTGACCGAACTACATTGGTGGTGCCTTCTGCTGTAAAGTTACTGGCAGCAGTCATTGGTGGAGACGTGGTTGGTACAGCAGTTCCCATGATTGTTGATGAAACCATTGAGGCATTCTCCTCTGCTGTAGAGTTGGATGCAGGGTTCGGTGGTGGTGAAGCTGCCACTAGTGTTGACCAAAGCAAAGCAGCGGTGCTGGCATCTGCGGTATTGTTGAGTTCAGGTATCGTTGGTGGGGATGTAGCAAGCCTCGATGTTGGCCGAAGTACAGCTGTGGTGCCTCTCTGTGGTGCAGAGTTGGGGACAACAGGCTCTGATGTTGACAAAACTACGATGGTGTTGCCTTTTGTATTTCTTGTTGCAGTGGCCGTTGGTGGAGACATGGTGGGTACAACAGCCCCTACAGTTGACACCGTCATAGCGCTGGTCCCTTCTGTTGCGGAACGTGCAGAGGTCTTCGATGAAGAGGTGATTGTTACAGCGGCCTCAGGTGTTGACAAAGCCATGGCAGTGTCACTTGCCGGTGTCGTTGATTTGTTGGTTGCAGCAGCCCCTGCGGTTGAGGAAAGCACCTTGGTGCTTGTCTCTGCTGACGTGTTGGGTGAAGGGGTCATTAGTGGTGACGTGGTCGTCACATCACCAATCCCTACTAATGACGACGCTGAATCAGTGCTGGACTCTGCTCCAGTGGTACTTGCAGAGGTCTTCGATTGAGACGCGGTGGTTACTGCCCCTGGTGCTGACGAAATCGCCGAGGTGCTGTCCCATGCTGTAACGTTTGATGAAGCGGGCGCTAGTGGAGACGTACTTGATTGAGCAACCCCTGCTGTTGACCAAACTACAATTGTACTACTACTAGCCTCTTTGGAAGAGTTGGGTGCATGGGTTGCCGTTGAAGATGTGATTGGTGCAGAAGATGCCGCGTTTGACCGAACTACAATTGTGCTGTTCTCTGCTGTAGTGGTCGGTGCAGCGGTCGTAATAGCTGACATGGGTACAGCAGCTCCTACTGTTGACCGGAATCCAGTAGTGCTGACCTCTGCCGTAGAATTGGATGCAGGTATCATCATTGGAGACATGGTGGGTACAGCTGCTGTGGACGAAGCTACCAAGGCCTGGTCTTCTGCTGTAGTGCTGGGTGCAGGGGTCGTTGGTTGAGGCGTGGTAAACGAAGCAGCCCCTGCTGTTGACGGAACAACCATGGAGCTGTCCTCTGCTGTCGTGATGGGTGCAGGGGTGGTTGACGCAGACGTGAGTACAGCAATCCCTGCTGTTGAGCGAAATATTGCTGCGGTGCTGATATTTGTTCTTTGGTTGGACGCAGAGGTTTTTAGTGAGGACGTGGTCGTTACATAATTTACTGTTGCTGAGGAAGCCACCGTGGTGCCAGACACTGCTGTGGTGTTCGGCACGTGGGTCGTTGATAAGAGTATTTCTACTACAGCACCTTCTGCTGTTGGGTTAACGACTGTGGAGTCGGCACCTGCGGCAGTTTTTGTTGGAGGGATTGTTGGTGGTGAAGTGGTACCTACAACAGTTTCTGTTGTGGATGACAACAGCATGGTACTGGTCTGTGTTAGAGTAGTACCAGTAGAGGATTTTGATGGAGACAGGGTAGTTACAGCTGTTGCTGACGATGTGACTGTAACGTGGAATTCTGTTGAAGTGTTGGGCGGAGATTGAGCTGTGGTGCTGACCTCTGTTGTTGCGCTGGGTACAGACGTGTTTGGGACAGATGCCCCTGATGTTGACTGAATCTCAGCTGTGGTGCTGGCTTCTGCTGTTGCGTTTGGTACAGACGTAGTGGGGAGAGCTTCCCCTGTTGTTGATCGAATATGAGCTGTAGTGCTTGCCTCTGCTGTTGCGCTGGGTACAGACATGGTGGGGACAGCTGCTCCTGCTGTTGATCGAATCTCAGCTGTGGTTCTGGCCTCTGCTGTCGCGCTAAGTATAGACGTCGGTTTTGGGACAGCTGCCCCTGCTGTTGACCGAATTTGAGCTGTGGTGCTGGCCTCTGCTGTTGCGCTGGGTACAGACGTGGTGGGGACAGCTGCTCCTGCTGTTGATCGAATCTCAGCTGTAGTGCTGGCCTCTGCTGTTGCACTGGGTACAGACGTGGTGGTGACAGTTGCCCCTGTTGTTGACCGAATTTGAGCTGCGGTGCTGGCCTCTGCTGTTGCACTGGGGACAGACGTGGTGGGAAGAGCTGCCCCTGCTGTTGAACGAATTTTAGCTGTTGTGATGAAGTCTGCTGTCTCGCTAAGTACAGACGTGTTTGGGGCAGCTGCCCCTGCTGTTGACCGAATCTCAGCTGTAGTGCTGGCTTCTGTTGTCTCGCAGGGTACAGACGTGGTGGGGACAGCTGCTCCTGCTGTTGACCGTGCATAGGTAGTTTCTGCTGTTGAATAAAGTACCGTAGTACAACGGGTGTGTATCAGCTGTATGTGTGGCAATGGTCGTTGATTGAGGTGTAGTGGTTCCAGCATCTTGTGTTGAAAAAGAATTACTGTCTTGTTGGCATATCCATTTGCTGTTTTTGTCAAGTACAAATAAAACACTTCTCTCCTAGTAATCCGTGCAATTGCCGGACCCGGAGGTATATGAAGTTTAAATGACTTACGGTATTCTCTGTAACGTTTGCCGGGTTGCTCATACTTCACAACTTTATAAAACTGTATGTAAGGTGGTGCTGTTGTGCTGTATGAATTTCTCCACGTGATATGGACAATGTAATATAGATTGCGTGTAGAAAAGAAGTGCCAAAAATTAATGTAGAGCGTGAAAAATTAAAAGATTTCTATGGCAGGAGCAAGGACAGTAAGAGGCAGAGTCAGGTCATTCTTATGCAACAGCGGGTGAAGACGATTTTTCCAAAGATGCACAAATCCGTGAAGACTTCACTGTGGTTTGCTGCCTGAACATTATTGCAATACGCATAAACAATTTCGTACCATAGTCTAGTCTAATAAAGTCGTACTGTTTTCAACGTTAATATGTAGGGCATGCATTTGAAATGTGCTTGTCCTTGTGGTCTCTGTGCCGTAACGATTTCTACTCGGTATATAGATTAAACAAGTGCTGAATATCTATAATATATTTGTATATCCATCAAAAATATGTATTTTGCATGAATTGGTTTGGTTTTAGTAATTACCTATTGATACCGGGACACAGGAGACCCATAGCGGAAAGATTGGATGGCCCATTATGGGAAAGATTGCATGACCCTACCTGGTGTAGTGGATATAGCAGCCCCTACTGTTGACCCGAATTCATTGGTCGCTGCTGTAGAGCTGGATGAAGGTGTCATCGGTGGAGATGTGGTAGATACAGCCGCCCCTGCTGTTGACCGAACTTCAGTAGTGCTGGTGTCTGCTGTGTTGCTGGATACAGGGGTCGTTGGTTGAGATGTGGTCAATGCAGAAGCCCCTGCTGTTGACCGAACTTCAGTAGTGCTGGCGTCTTCTGTGTTGCTGGATACAGGTGTCGTTGGTTGAGATGTGGTCAGTGCAGAAGCCCCTGCTGTTGACGAAACAGCCGTGGTGCTGGCCTCTGCTGCTGTGCTGGGTGCAGGGGTCATTTGGGGAGATGTAGTAGAAGCAGCCCCTGCTGTTGACCGAACTACAGTTGTGCTGTCCCCTGCTGTGTTGCTGGATACAGAGGTAGTTGGTTGAGACGTAGTAGATGCAGCAGCCCCTCCTGTTGACCGAACTACAGTTGTGCTGGCCTCTGCTGTTATGCTGGGGGGAGGGGTTGTTTGTTGAGATGTGGTGGAAACAGCAGCCTCTGCTGATGACGAAACAAGGGTGGTGCTGGCCTCTGCTGTGTTGCTGGATACAGGGGTCGTTTGTTGAGATGTGGTGGATTCAGCAGCACCTGCTGTTGAAGGAACAGCCGCGGTGCTGGCCTCTGCTGTGTTGCTGGATACAGGGGTCGTCGGTTGAGCCGTGGTGGAGCCAGCAGCTCCTGCTGTTGAAGGAACAGCCGCGGTGCTGGCCTCTGTTGCTGTGCTGGGTGCAGGGGTCACGTGGGCAGACGTGGTGGCCTGCATGGCTGTAAAAAGGGAACATTGTCGTTGTTACTAGAAAACTAGAGAACTTGTTTACATTTAATACCAGTCGCAGTTTTCATATGACATACTACTGCGACTTTAGGGAACATTATTTACATATTGCTATTGGTATAAGTATTAAAAAAACTATGAGACATTGTGAAAACAATCAACAGATAATATAATCCACATTATGAAAGTGTGTTTATAACTGGTTGCTATGCCAATTATTGCTGTTGCCAGCCGTGCAAAAGTCATTTTAGGCATTAATCAATTTAAAACTCTTGTTCTAATAATTTAAAGCTTGCCAGCTTATTCAAAATAGTATCTGTTCACCCACCCATGGGTATCTTGTCATGACCAAGCGATCTCAGCAAAGTTTTTAAATTATTTTCTGTATAAGGTGTTAACGTGTAGTGACTTTGTAGTGTCAGTATATAGAAATATCCGTATTGAGAAAAGAAGGACTATGATAATTCCCAACATATTTTAAAAGAAATAGGTTTACGTAGTACCTGTTGTGGTTGATACAGCAGCCCCTACTGTTGACATGACCGCTGTGCTGGCGGCAGCTGGTGTGGCGGTTGTAACAACTGGAGTTGTTGGTGGAGGTGTGGTGATTCTGACAGCTATTTTGAAAAAATAAGTGTGGCGAAAAAAGAGATACGTTTACGTACAGATTTGCTCATGTTTGGGACCAGGATTTAGCCACAGCATCTCTTTGCCGAATTCAGGGGCCATTCAATGCTAATGAATGCAGCTGAACAGTCACAGAAATGTAAGTAAATTTAACCATTGTGGTTGTAATCAGTAAAATATATTAATTTAAAGTATATACCTTATTTATAATAAGCATGAAACCTTTCAAACCGTGCAGATGCTGAAGATAAAACCATCGTATACCAAATTATTACTGAATAGAGTGGTTTGTGTGAAGGTGTGTCCTTAGTAAGGAAAGGAAGTCGACTACACGGTTGATGTTTGTTCCTCAATGCTTACTTGATTCACAGATGTATTTGTGGTCCCAAGTGCAAGCTGAGTCCGCCCACAAGTCTCTGCGCTCGCTGTTGCCATCGTTCTTATTTACAATATAGGAGCAGGTATTGGGTCCTGGTTCCGAGGGAGCCCAGGCTGAAAAGGAGCCCGTCGCCGTGCCTTGGCCGTCGACCCACGCCCCGTCTTGTTTAGTTTGTCCCAGCCAGAACCGTGCAGACCTGAGGTTTTGGCGAGAAATTTAACATTAGTATGTCTGCTCTCAAACAACTTTTACAGGGTGTATAATAAAGGCTAAATTTTTGTCACACATTCAAGAATCTTTTACATTATATATATGGGATGCAAGTGAGGAGTAATAGTGCATTGAAATCGGAGAAATAAGGCAGGACCAAATTTTTGCTGACCGCAAGTTTATGAAAGCAAGTCGTAATTGTTAAGACGCTTCGAATAGATAGATCTGCACACAAAACTATCCTGTATTAAACAAACCCATTTCAAATTATATTTTTTAAATCACTAAGAAACGATATTAAGCCGTATTTGAGTAGTTTTATAGCTAACATAGTTATATTAGTATCGGTAGTGCTGTTTATTCTACAAAATGTAAAAACCTTTATATCTGTTCACCTGTACTTGCATGTAGCCCGATAAGACATCAATGTACCCTAAAGGTTATCTGTTAGTTAAACCGATTGAACTCTAAAAGTCTTTATACGGCGAGGAGTATATGAAATGTTAGTTCTTACGTGCTGATGCAGTTCTTGTAGAACACATAGTATCGCTGCTCGTTTGAGTCCCGAGGCACGGCGACTATTTGGCCCAGTCCGGTGCAGCTTGTCTCGGCCGCGTCGTAGGTGACAGCACCCTCCGGCCCATCGGTGTATGTCTTGTCATTAGGCAGTGTGATGGAACTTGTGTCCGTTGGGCAACTCTCAGGGACGACCCAAGGTCCTGTCAGCAAATACAAAGTTATCGTTTATAAGTTTGTTTGTTTTACTTGGGAAGCATACTTTATGTACTACAATACTACTCTGACTTTAGGGAACATTATTTACATATTGCAATTGGTCTAAGTATCAAAAAAATATGAGACATTGTGAAAACAATCAACAGATAATTTAATCCACATTATGAAAGTGTGTTTATAACTGGTTGCTATGCCAATTATTACTGTTGCCAGCCGTGCAAAAGTCATTTTAGGCATTAATCAATTTAAACTCTAAGACTTGTTCTAATAATTTATAGCTTGCCAGCTTGTTCAAAATATTATCTGTTCACCCACCAATGGGTATCTTGTCATGACCAAGCGATCTCAGCAAAGTTTTTAAATTATTTTCTGTATAAGGTGTTAACGTGTAGTGACTTTGTAGTGTCAGTATATAGAAATATCCGTATTGAGAAAAGACGGACTATGATATTCCCAACATAGTAGTACCTGTTGTTGTTGATACAGCAGCCCCTACTGTTGACATGACCGCTGTGCTGGCGGCAGCTGGTGTGGCGGTTGTAACAACAGGAGTTGTTGGTGGCGGTGTGGTGATTCTGACAGCTATTTTGAAAAAATAAGTGTGACGAAAAAAGAGATACGTTTATGTACAGATTTGCTCATGCTTGGGACCAGGATTTAGCCACAGCATCTCTTTGACGAATTCAGGGGCCATTGAATGCTAATGAATGCAGCTGAACAGTCACAGAAATGTTGGTAAGTTTGACCATTGCGGTTGTAATCTGTAAAATATATTAATTCAAAGTATATACCTCATCTTTAAGTATGGAACCTCTCAAGCCGTGTAGATGCTGAGGATAAAATCACCGTATACCAAATTATTACTGAATAGAGTGCTTTGTGTGAAGGTGTGTCCTTAGTAAGGAAAGAAAGTCGACTGCATGGTTGATGTTTGTTCCTCAATGCTTACTTGATTCACAGATGTATTTGTGGTCCCAAGTGCAAGCTGAGTCCGCCCACAAGTCTCTGCGTTCGCTGTTGCCATCGTTCTTATTTACAATAAAGGTGCAGGTATTGGGTCCGGGTTCCGAGGGAGCCCAGGCTGAAAAGGAGCCCGTCGCCGTGCCTTGGCCGTCGACCCACGCCCCGTCTTGTTTAGTTTGTCCCAGCCAGAACCGTGCAGACCTGAGGTTTATGGCGAGAAATTTCCATTTAACATTTAGTGTGTCTCCTGTCAAACAGCTTTTACAAGGTGTGTGATTCAAACTAAATCCTTGTCACACATTCAGGAATCGTTTACAAGATACGGAATGCAAGTCAAGGTTTATTGTGCCTTGAACTCGGAAGAGAAATTAGGCACGCATGTTCGTTTTAGGACCAAAATCTTGCTTTTACAAGTTTTTTAAAGTATCTAGTACTTGTTAAGACGCTTCTAATCGATACAATGACAGAGATCTGCAAAAATTAAAATGGTTTTAACATCACAAAGAAATGAGAAGAAGCCTAACCTCTATATCAGAATAGTTTTAGAGCTACTATAGTTAATATTAACAGTCCTATTTGTACTACAAAATGTATATGCCTTTTTATCAGTTCACTTGTACTTAGCCCGATAGGACACCGTTGTACCATAAAAGTTATTTGTTAGTTATACTGAGTGAACTTCAATATTAACTGTGAGGTCATGTGGCGCAATCGGTAGCGTGTTCGGCTCACACACCAGAGGTCGCTAGTTCAAACCCCACCTTGTCACTGATCCTGTGCCCTTGGGAAAGGCACTTTACACGGCTTTCCTCACTTCACTCAGGTGGAAATGAGTACCTAGCTTCGGCTAGTGTTTGAGGAGAGCCACACCCCACGCACGTTAAAGAACCCACCACACCTTTCGGAAAAGAGTAGGGGCATGCCCCGGTGTACTATGGTCCAAATTCTACATCGCACAGCCCAATTGTACAGTGTAGCAGAAGAAGGGTCATTATCAGGTGAGAAGTATGAAATGTTAGTTCTTACGTGCTGATGCAGTTCTTGTAGAACACATAGTATCGCTGCTCGTTTGAGTCCCGTGGCACGGCAACTATTTGGCCCATTCCGCTGCAGCTTGTCTCAGCCACGGAGTAGGAGACAGCACCCTCCGGCCCATCGGTGTACGTCTTGTCATTGGGCAGTGTGATGGAACTTGTGTCCGCTGGGCAACTCTCAGGAACCACCCAAGGTCCTGTCATGATCAGCATATATATATTGGTTTATTTCACAAATGCAACAAGAATTCGAGAGACTTCATACCTCCATGAAATATATGAGTTTTTGTAAACAGTACACTAAGTTTTTCAAATTCAAACACACAGCTAATACAAACCCTAACCCTAAGCCTGAAATAGGTCGACTATTAAAACCCTAGGTTATTTTCTTTTAAATACCAGTAAATTATATACAAGGACACTAAAACAAGGACACTAAATACAACCTGTAGGCACAAAAGGACTGTACGGATTACCTACTATGCAGAGTTGTTCAACAGTTTGAAAAATTATGGGATTGAGCTCTTTTTATAACGGTCGGTTCTTGCTGACAATTGGTCAATCTTTCTGTTCTGTCTGATCACCCTGCCGCTAACATTTTCTCTAAGTTCAGGCAACCAGTGACTGTACAGATCGGAGTTGTGTACCTTCTTGGCGAACCTAGCACACAGAGCGACTCTTCGGTCTTCAAGTGTTTGGAGTTTCAGCACTTTCAAGGCTGAAGAGTAGTTAGTTAAGTTCTTAGTAGTTAGTAAAGTTGGTAAAATACATTTTTTACTTGGGAATATTTTTACATGTAAAACATACTTTATGTACTAACGACACTACTGTCACTTTACAGAACATTCTTTACACATTGTTACAACTATCGCAACATTTTTTGGGCGTTCTAAAAATCATCGACAGATAATATAACTCACATGACCCACATGGCATTAAGTTAATTTTTCAGTGTAATAAAAAAATAGACCGGTATTTTTTTTGTTACGACTTCTAATGGCTGAAGTTATGTTATTTGTTTTGTTTACTTTTATCTTAAAGTAATAGAATGCTTATCTAGGCCTCTTCTCACACATATATAAACGATGTCAAAGCAACAAAGCAATATGGTAACAATGATAAAGAAAGGGAAAGATTTTTTTGTTATGAAAGTTCATCTGTGTTGTTAGTTTGAGGCTGTAGGATTTTTGGACTCTGAACAAGACTATTTGAGAGGTGTGAAGGAAGCCATATACATCAGGGCCAATCACCCTTCATTGAACCGCGACGGGGACCGACATCGTCTACCAGATACCTTTGACCCAGTGTTGACGTCACACTTCAAAGAAGCCACGTGACAAGCTTCACTGGGTCAGTCTACTGAGGAAGACCAGAGTGACTGATCGAAAACTCTAGGTGAGATTTTTTGTGTGTGTGGAACATGAAACATATTTTTGTAAAGATTACATTGGATTTAACTAGAAAGGCCAATATTTGCTTTGGAGCAAATACAGCGAAGGGTTCACCACATTTTACCACATGGCAGGGAAAGAATGAGAAACACAAGGGAAAACAATGATTTACCAGGGTTCTAGCTATAATTTTATTTTAGCGTAGTGGTACCTGACGCACGTCGAGGGAGCGAAGCGACCAAGAGTGGGGATGGGGCGGAAGGGGGGAGGTGCCCCCCTTCCGCGGTGCGGAGCTTTTAAAAATTTAAGCTTAAAAAGCAGCCATTTGAGGGATACCCAAAGGGAAAAAATGTCATTTCTAAGGTATGTACAATGTATCCTTGATTAGTAATTTTTATATTTTTGCAGCTTGGAATCTTCACAAAATACAGAAGATGCTCCAAATCAGACACAACCAAGAACAGACTCTGAGATAAATTAAATGTTAAACATAGCATCTGGTGTGCAAAGTTGTAATATTCTACATGCAAAAAAGTAACTATAAATAATATAAGAAATACGTCTGTTTTGCCTGCTAATAGTGTCTCATTATGAGGCACTTTTAATCTCCTTTGTGCCATTTCTGTTCTGCAAAACTGGGCCGAAATTTGACGTGATTCAACACGTGGCTTTGTTGTTATTGCCAAGCTTTGATGCTGACATGATTACAGGCACACCCAGTATGTCGACATAGATCGCACAGTAGCTAAGAGCATGAAATCGGCATGGCACCAGCACTGACGCATATGTGGCAGGAAAACCCACGTGTGTCACAAAGATTACAAACGCCCGTAAAGAAAAACGGCAAAAATTTGACAAGAGAGCAATAATTTGTATTTACTTGTTTAAACTATGAACGGATCCAAGGGGTGAACTCCCTTGTTTAGTTTACTAAAGTGGCAAATTTTCAACCAACGCAAGTTTGCCGCTGTGGGCTTTAGAGGCCCCTCCCCTTTTCGGGAGCCGGCTGGAACTGTAAAGCACTTTAATTATTAGGCTGGTGACTAAGTACATTGTAACTCTTTGTATTTTTTTCACCTTGGCAAGATATAGAATTAATGCAATTTAGTGGAAGGTGTTTATGTCCAGAGTTACAAGGAGAGATCTGTTGAACACGGGAGGAAACATATTTGTGCTACATACATCGTGGCGTGGGAATTGTTAAATAGGCCAGCCCATATATGGCGTCCCAGAGGGAAAGCCGACACTATGAAGGG
>NW_017803713.1:498645-508943 GCF_001625305.1 Branchiostoma belcheri | reverse complement strand
TGAAATGTTAGTTCTTACGTGCTGATGCAGTTCTTGTAGAACACATAGTATCGCTGCTCGTTTGAGTCCCGTGGCACGGCAACTATTTGGCCCATTCCGCTGCAGCTTGTCTCAGCCACGGAGTAGGAGACAGCACCCTCCGGCCCATCGGTGTACGTCTTGTCATTGGGCAGTGTGATGGAACTTGTGTCCGCTGGGCAACTCTCAGGAACCACCCAAGGTCCTGTCATGATCAGCATATATATATTGGTTTATTTCACAAATGCAACAAGAATTCGAGAGATTTCATACCTCCATGAAATATATGAGTTTTTGTAAACAGTACACTAAGTTTGTCAAATTCAAACACACAGCTAATACAAACCATAGCCCTAAGCCTGAAATAGGTCGACTATTTAAAACCCTAGGTTATTTTCTTTTAAATACCAGTAAATTATATACAAGGACACCAAAACAAGGACACTAAACACAACCTGTAGGCACAAAAGGACTGTACGGATTACCTACTATGCAGAGTTGTTCAACAGTTTGAAAAAGTATGGGATTGAGCTCTTTTTATAACGGTCGGTTCTTGCTGACAATTGGTCAATCTTTCTGTTCTGTCTGATCACCCTGCCGCTAACATTTCCTCTAAGTTCAGGCAACCAGTGACTGTACAGATCGGAGTTGTGTACCTTCTTGGCGAACCTAGCGCACAGAGCGACTCTTTGGTCTTCAAGTGTTTGGAGTTTCAGCACTTTCAAGGCTGAAGAGTAGTTAGTTAAGTTCTTAGTAGTTAGTAAAGTTGGTAAAATACATTTTTTACTTGGGAATATTTTTACATGTAAAACATACTTTATGTACTAACAACACTACTGTCACTTTACAGAACATTCTTTACACATTGTTACAACTATCGCAACATTTTTTGGGCGTTCTGAAAATCATCGACAGATAATATAACTCACATGACCCACATGGCATTAAGTTAATTTTTCAGTGTAATAAAAAAATAGACCGGTATTTTTTTTGTTACGACTTCTAATGGCTGAAGTTATGTTATTTGTTTTGTTTACTTTTATCTTAAAGTAATAGAATGCTTATCTAGTCCTCTTCTCACACATATATAAACGATGTCAAAGCAACAAAGCAATATGGTAACAATGATAAAGAAAGGGAAAGATATTTTTGTTATGAAAGTTCATCTGTGTTGTTAGTTTGAGGCTGTAGGATTTTTGGACTCTGAACAAGACTATTTGAGAGGTGTGAAGGAAGTCATATACATCAGGGCCCATCACCCTTCATTGAACCGCGACGGGGACCGACATCGTCTACCAGATACCTTTGACCCAGTGTTGACGTCACACTTCAAAGAAGCCACGTGACAAGCTTCACTGGGTAAGTCTACTGAGGAAGACCAGAGTGACTGATCGAAAGCTCTAGGTGAGATTTTTTGTGTGTGTGGAACATGAAACATATTTTTGTAAAGATTACATTGGATTTAATTAACAAGTTTATTGGAAATTCTTGCCCGGATGCTAATTGCAAATCATAAACAAACAACAGTATTGATAATACATGGACAAATTTCACTTCGAAATTCACGTTATATGGCCATACCTGTTGTGGTTGATACAGCAGCTCCTGCTGTTGATGAGACCACTGTGCTGGTAGCAGCTGGTGTGGTGGTTGCAGCTGGTGTGGTGGTTGCAGCTGGTGTGGTGGTTGCAGCTGGTGTGGTGGTTGCAGCTGTCGAAAAATGATTAGTGTAGAAAAAGAAAATGAGAAAAAAAGACAACAAAACGTTATATAGTCATTAATCATTAATCATCCTGCTGAAGGCGACAGTGGTCTTTCTACATTTGACCTCTGTGTAATCATTGTGTTGAAATAGATTTTTATCTTTAACTAAGAGACGATTTCATGCTTATCAAAGACGTCTGTTATTCTTACATTTACTTAATATGAAACTCAAATTATTCGTCCATGTTTGCGTGCTTAAATTTCTCCTTGTATCACAAGCCCCTGATACAGCTTTAGTCCCAATTGAAAAACGGGGCCCTGGTGGGTAGTTCCCGGTCGTTTTTTTTTGGGGGGGGGGACTTTCGAGCGTGACCCCTGCATGGCCCCGTGGGACACCTAGCGAATACCGGGTTATTTTTTTTGGCCCGTTCGGGACTCAAGAAGAATTTAACTCTGACTTTTAAGTTTCCAATGCAAATCATACAATGTTCAGACTGTTCAAGGGGCCTTTCATGAACGAACACATCGAACCCCCAGTTCTATTTTGAACAACACCTCGGTCAAACTCAGAGCGGGATAAGGAATTGAAGAGCATTTAAGAGCAGGATAAGGAATTGATGTCTACTTGATAAATACTCCTGGTTTTACCGCTGGTAAAACTGAATTTGAGACATCGGAGACGATTTCAAGTTAATCAAAGACGTTCTGTCATTCTTACACATGTGTGTGTTTATGAAGCTGTCATTATTGTTTATGTACATGTTTGCGTGCTTATAATTGTCCTTACATCACAAAACCCCTTATAGGTTGCGTCCTCCCTCGTGAGCACCCCAGCTGTTTTTTTTTCATGGGCTTGTATGTAGTTACGATGCATGTAGCAAATGACGTGGAAACCCTGTTTCATTTCAACAGCTCGGCCGGGCGCCGGTTTGGAAATGTGACCTCAGAGTAACTAATAATTGTCTTGTATCAAACTCCCATCACACACCATCAAAGGGACATCAATTGTACTACAAACAAAGAAACTCTTCAAAACAAAAATTGCTATACATTACCTCTGGAACAGAGTGCGTGCTTGTTGTTGAAGTTATTGCCATCGACGCACCAAGTAGATGATGTGACTCCACACGCGCCGTCGTTGCTTTGCCAGCCCCGTACAGCCACAAAAGTATCATGCAGTGGCTCGCATGCCTTTGGAATCACGGAACCACACAAATGATATGCTAGAACTTCGTGACTTTTTTCTGTTGATGATATTTCAGTCCCAACCGGGATGGTTTGACAGTAGGAAAACCAAAACTCTGGTTTCGCGTCTTCAGGTCTGTGGCACACTGGTTGCATCCCCTGGGCTTCGCAAGCGGTGCGGAGGCTGGCACTGATCATGCTTCCAGTCACGGGTACTTTGTAGATGTCAAAGCCGTAATACGAAGGCATCAGTAATGAATATCCTGAACAGAAATTAAAAACAGAAACGTTTCACGTAATTATACAACTGACGTTTCGAGTTAAAAACTTTGATCCATCACAAAGTTCTCTCGCCTCGAGCTTTCGACCAGTCACCCTGGTCTTCCTCAATAGACTGACCTAGTGAGACTTGTCACGTGGCTCCCGAAGTGTGACGTGCGACGGGGGCCGGCATCACCTACCTTTGACCTAGTATTGACGTCATACTTCAAAGAAGCCACGTGAAAAGCCTTACTTCGTCAGTCTTCTGAGGAAGACCAGAGTGACTGATCGAGGCGAGAGAACTTTGAGCTGGATAAAAATTGTAAGTACAATGTATATACACACAGATAAATTTTTATAAAGTATTGTAAATGATTTTCCAATGATCATGCAAATGAATTCCTCATTTGTAATTAATATTATATCAGTTTATTATATTTGTTACGCGATAATCCTAGCAAATAAAGCCATTCTAGCATGTTCTCTAAGTTAGGAAAATTACGTCTTGGCTGAATTGAAAAAGGCTATGTTTCATATGATGTTTACCTTTTAAATTTATGCATTAATTATTCAAATTAGGTCTTAATTCATATAATCAATAAAGGCCGATGTTCCTTTCGCTACTAATTGGAACATAACAGATTAATACAATTTACTTTTCAGTTATGCAAGTTAAATTATTTGCATTATAGTTATGTCAAGCATCACTCAAGCTACCTACATACCAAACATTTGACAACCTCTTCTCAAATTATCATTTCTTAAAGATTTTTAAACAAACGCACCTGCACATCTTAAACATGCCGCTAGGAGGGCAAAACCCATGTCACTTCTTTCCAAGCAAGAGACCCATTCAACATTTAAAACTCATGTCCCCGGCAGGACCTGATTACTCGATTTCAGCATAGAATCGGTTAAGTATCAATAGACCAGGTGATTCAAAATGTAGCCATTTAGTGGTTTCATCAACACTACATCTATAACAAGTTTCGTAAAATTCCATGTACAGCTTCTTAGAATATCTTGCTAAACCCAAAAAGTATGGTATGAAAGACAACAAACAAGAAAAATTAATAATCGGAAGTATTTCCGTATATTATTGATAAAGATTATTGATTTTTTTGTTAATTGAAACAGATTGACTTGAAAACGTGACGTTTGGACCCGAACATGTTTAATACGTCCGTAATTTTGACACGGAAATGGGGAACCATTATGTATGTGGGGTTTCTGTTTATGAACCCAAAAACGTGACGCTATAAGCCCGTCGGTTTGACACGGAAATGATGCAATCGGGAGTATTCACATAATATCATATTTTTAAAAACTGTACAAAAGTAATTACATATACATATATTAGGCCGTCTTAATACAGGAACTAACTAGAGAACTAACATTTGGAAAGCAAATGCATAATGTTTACCTTCGGACATGGTCTGCCCTACCAGTTGATTTTTACTCAAACACATTTACATAGTATTACATGTACGAGTATATGGTGATAGGAGTAGAGCAGACCTGTTGCAATTGCAATGAAATTGCAACATTATGTAACCTAACACCATGTGCCATGGTGACGTCAACAAGTCATGTCATTGGTCAGGTCAGAGGTTAGTGTGTTTGGAACAGAAGAGGAAGAGGAGGAAGAAGAAAATGTGTTCCTTGGGTAAACATAACAAACAAACAAACAAACAAACAAACAGAAATGTTAGATGGCTTTACCTGTTGTGGAAGTTTTAGCAGCCCCTGCAGTTGACATGGCCGCTGTGCTGGTGGCAGCTGTTGTAGTGGTCACGGCGGGAGTTGTTGTTGGTAGAGGTGGAGTTGTGGTGCCTGTTGTAAAATATCCAGTGTAGAAAGAAAAAAGAATAAGGCGTTTTGAACCGATAATTTGGACAAGATATCATTAGTATAACTAGAGTTCCCCGATCTCATACCTTCGCCAAATAATGTTAATCTTTATGACTGACAAATAAAGAGTTTCCCCCTTATTTAACAAATAGGATCATTATTTTCATGTATTATATCAGTTTATCATATTTTCATACATTGTACAACCAAAAGACAGTCTTATGTTAACAAACAATGCAATTCTAGCATTTCCTCATAAATTATGCAAATGAGGTCCTGATTTGAATACCTTATGTTTAATGATGTTCACCTTCACTGAACTTTCAAATACCACAAGTATGAAATTCCAGGCATTTATCATTACAGAATCATAACATTTTCTCATTAATTATGCAAATTAAGTCTTCATTTACATAATTAATATCTGCCTGTGTTTCTTTCGTTCTCAATTACCAATCTCAGTAGCTTCAATAGTCCTATCATGGAATACAGCTGATTTATAGAATTTCCCCATAAATTATGCAAATTACATCCGTATTTGCATAATTGTCATATAATTATATCAAGCATCAGGTAAGCTACCTACATACCAAAAATCGCGACGATCTGTCAACCGGTTCTTGAGTTATCCTCTTTTGAATATTTTCAAACAGATAGCCCTGCAGTTCCAGAGCAAGCCGCTAGGGGGCCCAAACTCATGTCACGTCTTCCCCAACACAAGAGCTATCTACCATCCAAATTTTGTCACCCTTGCATGTCTGGATCCTGAGATATCAAAACCGAAAGTTCAGCTGCAGTACCATAACAAGCCGCTAGGCGGTCCAAAATCTTATCATTTTGAGGTCTCATGAAGACCTACCCACCTACCAAGTATAAAGGCAATCCATCAAAGCCTTTTCGAGTTATCGTGCTTACACACACACACACACACACACACACACACACACACACACAAACACACAGACACACGAACGCCCCTGAAAACATAACCTTCTTTTTTTGAATGTAACCTGGTAAAGACAGCTGAGCAGTTGATAAAACATCTCCCTGACCGCCCACTTTTACACACTCTCTCTCTAAAATGGTATCAGACGGGGCTAATGGCTTTTTCCGTGAACAACAACAACAAAAATCATCTCATTTAAGTTATACTGTAATTAGTTTTTAAACTTTTCCAAGTCTCGTTTCATAAGACTTAGGGCGGGAGGGGGGCGAGATCTACGAAGGCGGGGCGAAATCGCTAGTGATTTAACCCCTACTGGAGGGCGAAATTGCTGGGGGCAGGATCGCTGTAAGACCGGGCGCCAGATTAGGAAATGTAACCGGGCCATTAGAGGGAACCTTAGATGCACTTACATTAAGTCTATTTTGCGTGTTTATTTATTTTGCATATTCTATTTCAAGATGATATTTTGACACAAAAAGTGGCATTGGTTGTTACTCCCTACTTAATTTTTGCTGATGGGCAAGGTGTCTTAAAGTAAACCTCACTCATGATCAGCGCTTAAATGTAAGAACGTGTGGGTCTCTGATGAAGTAAGCTTGTACACTGATCACTTAAGTAAGGCTGCACGAGTTTTCTGCTGCGTTTGGTTCGACTAAACCTGTACCTTAGCGGCTAAAAGTGCACGTGGGTATCATCAGATCCCATGTGAAGCCGTATAATTTCAGTGCCGCAACGATGCTACTTAACGTTAACCTTTATAAAGGCTGCTTGGCTGCAAGCTTAGAAACTTCTTTCATGTCTACAAGGTCGAAAAACAGCGATTTTGTTTTGGTTTTATTAATTTCTGCGATTTTCTTTCTTTTAGTGTCATTTTTGCGAATTTTTCTGTTGCTCTATTTTCACTGTTTCCGCGGTAGTTGGTTTTATTTTCGCGATAACTGGCATTTGTCCTTGAATTTTCATGCCTGCCAGAAACCCGTTGCCATGGCAACACTTTTAGCCCCCCCCCCCCCCGCGCGGTCTAGGTAGGGGTAATACATGTACCACGGCTGATAAGAGACGGGGGATTGTTAAACCTACATTGTAAGTGTTTATTTGTTATACGTGCTGTCGACACCACAACATCCAAACTGTGCCGGTTAACCAGATTAAAACAAATTGGCTTGTTGGCTCAGGTAGTGACACATCTCACGAAAAAATTACTGTGTCGCGGCAACCAAAGATGCAAAAATACTCTCTGAACCCAGTAACTTTGCGCAGATCGCTGAGCAAAGGTTCCGTGTGCAGGGGCCAACGTCGACTGATCCGCAAACAGGGACCAAAGTCGTTCCGCCAACAGGGGCCTAAGGCTGTTCCTTCAAACCCTGTGTCCACATTTCCGCGAGCGAGCAGGCACACGCGAAAACACCATGGGCTGGATTGTGGCCGTCTGCGCCTTCGTGGTAATTGTGCAACATTTACCATCGGGTAAGACTTAGAAGTTACATGTAGAACTGTTTTTTTATTGTTATTGGGTGGGCTACTGGTGGCTACTGGTGGCCAAGGGGCTGGCTTGTGAGGAACTTACAATTATTGCCATGGGGCAAGGGTATGGAGCGACTGCCATTCTGCGCTAACTCAGGTGACCTCAATACGACCCCAGGCTATATGACTGTAAGGTTTTAGCCACACACACCGGGAAGGTCCCCTACTCTTTTCGATAAATGCGGTGGGGTGTGGCTCTCCCAAACACGAGACCTCCATTTAACGTCCTATCCGCGGGACGTCCCTAAAGCGACGGTCACAACTCGCCGTGCGTGCTTTTTGTCCGTACGTTTTTGTCATGGCTACGTCTGCTACGTTTTTTCTGCAAACGTAGGGTGGCCGGCCGAGGGAGTACGTCACTCGCACGGTTGCGCAAGGTGTACGTACGTGGTCTGCACGACACGCCTGGCCGTTAGCGGTTGCGTGCATCGTACGTTGCTCAAGTGGAAAGTGCGCTGTACGTGCTTACAACGCACGATCTCTGTGCGATTGCTACGTTGCCGCACAGGCACGTAGAGGCCGTACAGGCTGTACCTACACGTGCGGCGTACGCAAGGTTTCCTTACTCACTCGCACGTTGTAAGTGCGTGCACCTCCTGTTAGGTCCATCATCACTAGCCGCTCCGGTGTCTTCCGCGGCGCGTTTCTTTGGATCTTGTCTGGTAGTCTTCTTCTGAGCCTTCCTGGGCATCTTGGAGACGAGTTGGCAGTCGCCCGTCAAGTCGTCTTTGTATACGGTAGAAATCAGGTGCGTTGCACGTGCGTTGCACGTGTTCACACAGTTCCGCAGTTGGACAAGGAAGTTTCATTTCATTTCATTTCATTTATTTCGAAACCTTTTAGCCCCGAAGGGCTAATCTTCCAAGGCTCAAACATTATAGCAATTACAACATAGTGGAAACATTTAAAAATACATACATACATACATGTACACCACATCAACAATAAATACACATAGATATAAACAATTTAAAAGTGGCGAGCAAGGGTCAAGGATCAGGTGACACTACTACTGTTTGAAACGGCTTTCTTAAAACTGATAACATCGCACAGTGTCTTAACGTCAGGTGGTAGATCGTTCCAGAGCACGACTGCACGATACAGGAATGAGCGTTTTCTGCTGTTGGACTTAGGTATTGGTAATCTAAAGTTATGTGCGGAAGATCTGGTATTATGACTGTGAGATGCATGAACAGGCAAAAGGGAGTTGTAAATATTCCTGTTGTTGGTCGTCTGGTCTTTGGGGAGAGCCTGGTGGGAGTGGTGGCATGCGCAGATACGTTTCGCTTGTTCGTATGTCACCTGTTCCTCAAATACTCGGTAGCATTTTGACCCGTGGCTGTACCATTCGGGGCCGCACCTAGCTTCGGCTGCTGTGTCTGGAAGTGTACATGTACGCGGGAGGGGGGGGGGGGCGAGGCTGTACGTTAGTTGAATAAATGAACAGATCAGAAGTCTAGCTATTATAAAACTCGTCATGTGTATTTTACTCACTGCTTCAATGAAAATCATTCTCGCATGGAATACACGAATATAATTGGGTCGGAATTTCTTTGATAGCAATGTAAAAAGCAAGGATATATTTCGTGTCAATTAAAAAAAGGTATCTATTAAATGATGAAGATAAAAATTCCAAAAACCAGTAGACAGACATAGCCCGATGTACATTTCTATACAGATCGGTTTTGCATTTGGACCCGTGGCTGTACCATTCAGGGCCGCACCTAGTTTCTGGAGGTTGACATGTACAGGGGAGGTTACGTTTAGTTGAATAAATAAAGAAATCAGAAGACTATAGCAAATTATAAAACTCGCCATGTGTATTTTACTCACTGGTTCAATGAAAATCATTAAGGCATGGAGTACACGAATATTTGGGTCGAAATTTCTTTGATAGCAATGTAAAGATATATTTCGTGTCGATTAAAAAGTTATCTAATCAAATGATGAAGATAAAAATTCCAAAACCCAGTAGACAGACATAGCCCGATGTACATTTCTATACATATTGGTTTTGGATGGAGAAAATGTCGAGTGTTTAAACAAAAATGTTGTCCTACCGTCTGCACACCGGAGAACCTCCATTCTCATGCTGATATGGCCGTGCCAGTCTGAAGGATGGAACCGGACGAAGCGCGCTGTAACAGGCGGGTCTAGGCGATGCCGGACTTCGCTGTCCCTGTCGCTGTTTCCATCGAACACCTTTTTATTAGAGAAGACAATCTGTGTATCAAATGATGATATTTTCCGGACGTCTCTTACAAGATGTTGAGACGGTTAAGATGCTTGTTGATAGTTTTTAAGCGTCAGATCGGTTTAATTTTATTGTGGTTTGAATATCAGATCTACTATAAAGGATATTCGGAAAGAAATGAGATATTGCACATCATACTGTGCAGTTTCAGCACTCGTTAAGGTACGGGTATTTTATGCACATATGAAAGAATTATAAATCACTGGTTAATGTTGAAAGGGTACCGGTGGCTAACCTTTTCTTGTCCTTGTTCGGAGTAAGTGTTCCAGTTGCTGCCATCACAGCTATATTTTAGCTTGTAACGTTCTACCCACTGGTTTTCGTCAGCTCTCCCTTGTGTGATGACACCTGCTACTCTGGTCGGTGAATTCAGGTCAACCTTGGTTGAACGAGAAATAATATCAACCAGGCCTTTTTTAGGACATAATTTGAAAACGAACGAACATTATTGGCCACACCAATATCAACAAAAACTGACCTGGACACTAAGTTATAACGGAAACAGAAGTATAGATATGTTGAGCATATTTGTCTATATATGTAGCTACGTCAATA
>NW_017803713.1:497629-498625 GCF_001625305.1 Branchiostoma belcheri | reverse complement strand
GCCACAACCCGCCGTGCGTGCTTTTTGTCCGTACGTTTTTTGGGAGGCTACGTCTGCTACGTTTTTTCTGAAAACGTGGGGAAGGAGTGGCATCGACGCACGTCACTCGCACGGTTGCGCAAGGTGGAAGAGTGTGGTCTGCACGCCACGTCTGACCGTGAGCGGTTGCGTGCATCGTACGTTGCGCAAGTGGTAAGTGAATTGTACGTGCTTACAACGTACGATCTCTGTGCGATTGCAACTTTACCGTAAGGAGGCCGTACTCACACGTGCGTCTTTCGTACGGTACGTGCGGGGCACGCCCGTCGCTCGTACTCGCACGCACGGGTGGTGAATCCGTAGACCGCACGCAGAAAAAGTTTTACATGCACTTAAAGTTCTACGGCGTGTCTGCGTGCTCCGAAATCCGTAAGATTCCGTACGGAGGCGGTACTCACCACGCACGGATTCCCTATGTTTGCCCACGTTAGTGCACGACGTCGTAGACAGCACGCAGAAGCATGTACGGCGGGTTGTGACCGAAGCTTAAAGTAAACCTCACTCATGATCAGCGCTTAAATGTAAGAACGTGTGGGTCTCTAGTGAAATAAGCTTGTACACTGATCACTTAAGTAAGGCTGCACGAGTTTTCTGCTGCGTTTTGGTTGGACTAAACCTGTACTTTAGCGGCTAAAAGTGCACGTGGGTATCATCAGATCCCATGTTAAGCCATATAATTTCAGTGCCGCAACGATGCTACTTAACGTTAACCTTTATAAAGACTGCTTGGCTGCAAGCTTAGAAACTTCTTTCATGTCTACAAGGTCGAAAAACAGCGATTTTGTTTTGGTTTTATTAATTTCTGCGATTTTCTTTCTTTTAGTGTCATTTTTGCGAATTTTTCTGTTGCTCTATTTTCACTGTTTCCGCGGTAGTTGGTTTTATTTTCGCGATAACTGGCATTTGTCCTTGAATTTTCATGCCTGCCAGAAACCCGTTGCCATGGCAACACTTTTA
>NW_017803713.1:383344-497609 GCF_001625305.1 Branchiostoma belcheri | reverse complement strand
AGGTAGGGTATTTTATGCACATATGAAAGAATTATAAATCACTGGTTAATGTTGAAAGGGTACCGGTGGCTAACCTTTTCTTGTCCTTGTTCGGAGTAAGTGTTCCAGTTGCTGTCATCACAGCTATATTGTAGCTTGTAACGTTCTACCCACTGGTTTTCGTCAGCTCTCCCTTGTGTGATGACACCTGCTACTCTGGTCGGTGAATTCAGGTCAACCTTGGTTGAACGAGAAATAAATATCAACCAGGCCTTTTTAGGACATAATTTGAAAACGAACGAACATTATTGGCCACACCAATATCAACAAAAACTGCCTGGACACTAAGTTATAACGGAAACAGAAGTATAGATATTGTTGAGCATATTTTGCTATATATGTAGCTACGTCAATATTTGAGATAAAGGATCTTATCTAGTGTTGCTGTCTGTTACTGAGTTAGGCATATGTTGGTTAACACATTACTGGTAGGATATTATATTCAGAGACACAACAAAACCTATTGTACGAAATATTTATGCAACAATGCAGCCAACACACCGAGGCCCATGTAGATTATGAATGTATTAATAGTACATGTATGTGTACATTTCACAGCTTCGACAACAAAAATGTTAATCACTCTTTTGACAGTCGCATTTTAAGCTATGGGGGTGAGCTCTTAGAGTAGAGTAGAGTTTGTTTGTTTTGCATAACCGGTAAACCGCCTTTATAGGCGTAACACACCAGTTTTGTACATGTAAGTACAAGCTGCGTATACGTAAGACCAGGCTGTAAGGTTTGGACCACTCACACTGGGAAGGACCCCTTTTTTTCAATAAGTGCGAAGGGTTCTTTAACGTGCGTGGGGTGTGGCTCACCCAAATACGGGACCTCCATTTAACGTCCTATCTGAGGGACGTCCCTAACCTAACCTACTAGGTACTCATGAGTACTAGGTACTATGATCATTTACACGTGAATGAATTGAGGAAAGTCGTGTTAGTGCCTAGAGTAGAGCATGTCCTCCCAATTACGGTGCTGTACATCTAGCTGTACGCGTTGTTTAGCTTGTAGCTACTGGATGTGCAAAAAGGTAGGTCAGATCAGTTGTTCATAGTTTGTCATAGTGTAACCAGCTACTACGTTGTGTCGGCTCTAATGATTCATATACCGACTAATTGAAAAAAAAAGTAGTAACCCGTTCTTTAGTATGTTTGGCTTATCTTACCTGGAGCCACTGGTCATTATTGTTCCCGCCAGCACACCAAGCTCCTGCCCATATGGGTTCCACGTTAGGGTCCCCGACTTGAGAGTTTAAAACCGCTTTCTCCGTAGAGCAGTGATCATGAGTGGAAGATGCGGTAATCTCAACGTCACCATTTCCCGCGACCGACGGCTCCACAGTAGTGCACGTCTCTACAACACAATCATAGATATCACACTCTTAGCAAATTAGTCCATTTAGTATCAAAAAGAAACGTAAATCAGATGACATGTTATGAAAGCGTCCAAATCAAAAAGAGAGTAAACTATGTTGTATGCTTAATCAGCCCGGTGTAGTACTTTTCCATTCTTTTATAATTAATATCAAAATATTACTCTGAAATTTTCTTAACGTCAGGACTAGTACCCACAATAGTAATGTCAATATCTAAACTCGTTCACGTTCAATTGATGAATTTTTATAACAAGTAGATTTCTTATGTTGAGTTCAGTGAATACCATTAAGCGACGCCAGCATGGCTAGATATCCAAAATAATACTTGCAACCATTTTAAAATTCAAGACAGTATCATTTGTTTGGGCAGACTTGGTTAAACAAGACAGAGAACTAAACTTAACTAAGTAGAAACCTTCACTTACTGCGAGTAGCGCCTGATATTTGGTCGATATCTATATTGTGCTACATTTTTTCTACCCTCATTAGTTTGATATACGGACCAAATCATGCTAAAAACCATACCACACACTGTTAACGGAGTATTATCATAGCTTAGTTAAAGTACATCGACTGATCCAGCTTAGTTAACCCTATCTAGACCGGGGGGGGGGGGCTAAAAGTGCCCGCGCCAACTTTGATGCCACATAGCGTCTGAATGGCTAGGGCTAGAACGACCAAACTTGGTGACTTTTCCTAAAATATTGTTGGCAACAATTTTTTATCATTGGAATAAGATAGTAATTTTTTGTGTTGCCATGGCAACGGGTTTCTGACAGGCATTTTTTGCTAAATTTAGTAATTTTTGTTTCAACAATAGAATTTTATGGGTTTTATGTCAAGTTACTCATGGTTTCTAATATTAATAACATCCCATATGAATTTATGTAAATTTTTACATTAAATATGCATAATTTATGCTAATTTGATGACGTCATTGGCCAAAATCCAAGATGGCGGACCATATAATTAGAACAGGTATATACCAGTTATTTTCCTTAAAATTTCATCAATACTTCCATTTCTTTTTCCAAAAAAGGTTTAAATGAAGGTATTTGGTATGTTTACAATGTATTTTAGGCTTTATCACCAAAAAAAACTATTTTTGAAAATTCAACATTGATGATCCAAGATGGCGGATATCTTAAATATGTATGACGTCATTTTATGACGTCACTGGTGTTGCTATGGGCAGCATAAGACTTAGTACACTCTAATATTCTGTCATAAACACTTTTGGTAAAGTTATGTTGTATACCATTTAGTTTTCAGGGAATAGCCTATCTTGGTTATTTTCATCCTGAATACTAGTAAAAACTGTCCGAGTCAGATAAAAAATGGCGGCCATTACACCTAAGAGGTCATCTACCTATGAACGAGTGTTTTTCTTGGTGAGAATTTCCCCTTTAGCCATCCCAACTGATGTAAAACGTCAAAGCGGTGAAAGCTTGTTTGTAACTGATGAAATTAGGACGTAATTGTCGGCAGCCGCGCGCTAGGTCGGACGTGCACAGTCCAGTGTTGTGAGTTGTACGTGTGAGTACGGCCTCCTTACGGTAAAGTTGTAATCGCACAGAGATCGTACGTTGTAAGCACGTACAACTCACTTACCACTTGCGCAACGTACAATGCACGCAACCGCTCACGGCCAGACGTAACGTGCAGACCACACTCTTACACCTTGCGCAACCGAGCGATTGACGTGCGAGTGACGTGCGTCGACGCCACTCCTTCCCTACGTTTTCAGAAAAAAACGTAGCAGACGTAGCCTCCCAAAAAAAGTACGGACAAAAAGCACGTACGGCGGGTTGTGACCGTAGCATAACGTACGTTCCTCATGCGAAAATGTTTATGGTATAGTATAGTAAAGTATAGTATATTATAGTATAGTATAGTATAGTATAGTCCCATCGTCTTTCTGTTGGCAGCCAATACAATGTTACCACTGTAACATTGCAAAAAAAGTTCAATGGTAAAATAAACAAAATTGTTCTAATATATTTGTTGTTAGATTCGATCCATGGTAATTCCACTAATATTGATCACAAAATGACCGAACAGCTCAAAACATGTACCTTTTGTTATAGTGGGGTAAATCCAGAGTATTTCTCATATATGAAAAGTATCCTTAAGTGAATTTGTAAATTTTCTTAATGAATTTAGACGTTGACGACAAAGAATGGAGGTTGAAAATATTCTGTAATATTCTCTCCATGTGCTCGCGAACCATAATCTGCAAATACGTATCCATTCAAATCAATTGACCAACAATGTGATTACTAGCTGCATGGTCGTTTGCCTCGCACACTTTGTCGAAAGACTGTAAAACTATTGAATAAACAATGTGATAACTAGGCAAAGTTTTAAGTGTTTATTGAAAAAAAAGGATCCCGTTTTGTAAGGAAGAAACTAAACTTGGTAAACGTAGGTGCGTCTTTGTACAATTAGCAATATGCCTCTTTGTGCAATGAATTAAAACTCTGATTTGCTTTGATTAAAAAAGCAATTGTGTTTGAAATACCTTCATTTTATATGTATTTTCGTATTGATCAACCTCATATTTTATATAATCATATCATGTGTTGTGAAACTGTTGGAAAAAAATAGTGTGATCGATAGCTAGGCAATACACTGGAAATGATGATGGATGTTCAACAAAACTTACTTGTTTCACATATGTATCTCATTGAATAGCTGCAAGTTGTGTCTGCCAACTTGTTTCTGCGTGAACTGTCGGAATGACTTGCAGACATAAGACGAGAACAGAGTTTTGAAGATTCATCAGGTTCCCCTGGAGCCCAGGCAGCAAATTCCCCGAGCGCCGTGCCTTGGCTGTCGACCCACGTCCCGCTCGGTCTACTGAGTCCGACCCAAAAATTACTATTTCTGTAAAATATAATCAGTGAGAAAATGAAATATTATACCTCTTACACCGTGTGCTGTTTTGATAGAATTTTTCATAGTGAATGTTGTTTCATAAGGTATTTTCAAGTCTAATAAAGTAGTAAGATGTGTCTCACAGCATATTGTACCGGTGCAATGGTGAAGTGGGTACAGTGCGTGCCATGCATTCGGTAGGTCGTGAGTTTGATCCCCGGCCGAGTCATACCAGCACTAGCACTCAGCATTTGGGAAAGAGTGTACCAGGGTCTAGCCCTCTGCTGTATTGATTGCACTGCTGTATTGCCCGGGGCTACTGAAACGGAGATTGGCACGGCCCTATGCGTCACCTAATGTGGGACTTATTATTATTAACTCAGCTTATGTGCCGTTTATCATGCAGCAATCGAGAGGAGCGCTAAATAGCCACAGGGCAAAAAGTCAGGGGTCTGTGTTCTGTGATCAAATTACGGAAACATAATGTGCAAAAACTTCGAGTAGGACAAGAATTGTTCGTGTACTATATAGTGTATTTGACTTTGGAAAACACAATACGTACGCGTCTAGACAGTTCTTGAAAAACACAAGATACTCCTGCTCGTTTGAGTCCCGCGGTACGGCGACCATTCCTCCCACCGCGGCACACCTTGTCTGGGCCGTGTCGTAGTTTACGCTCTCGTCGGATGGCGACACGTACGTTTTGTCATTGGGCAGACTGAGGGAACCAGTCGTTGGACAACTCTCAGGAAGATCCCAACCTACAGTAAGGAAAGGTATTGTTACTTTCACCAGACGCTTTGCACTAAACCAAATGAGTTGTATAATGAAATTATCATATAGCCAGTAGCCGACGACCAATCAGAAGGCTCCATTTCCCATGAGTTATCAGGCCATAACCTAAAAAGTGGGTGGTTATTCAGATAACCACCCAGTTGTTAGGCCGTACCATTATACGGGGCGGGGGTGGGGGTGGGCAGGACACTAACAGAAGTATAAAAACTTGTAGTACGTATTGTAATTAATTTGAATATTTTTTTTAAATACAGCACAATTAAATGCTTAATTAAATGAACAATTATTTTATTTACATTTATCTTTTGAGGATTAGGAAAAGTAATAAAATGCTTATCTGGTCATCTTCTCACACATAAACGATATCAAAGCAACAAAACAAAATGGTAACAATGATAAAGAAAGGTGAACATGTTTTTGTTGTGATGACGTTGGGTTTAATACATGGACAAATTTCACTACAAAATTCAGGTAAGATGGCCCTACCTGTTGTGGTTGATACAGCAGCCCCTGCTGTTGACGGTGCCGCTGTGCTTGTAGCAGCTGTCGTGGTGGTTGTAGCTGTCAGAAATAATTAGTACAGAGAAAACAAAACAGATAATGAATTAGTTATGTCTTTCACTTGTCTTTCACCAAATTTTGGCAAAAATAAGTAGCGCGGTCAAATATATTCTGACAAAGCACCTAAACGTTTTCCTTAACTTTTGGAAGACTCGAATGTTGTGATTATGAACGAAGGACTTCAATTGTGCACTTATGTACCCTTATGTTATTGTGGGCGTAAATCCAGAGTATTTCTTATACATGAAAGGTATCTTTAAGTAAATTTGTAAATTTCTTAATAAATTTAGACGTTGACGATGAAGATTGGAGGTTGAAAATATTCTGGAATATTCTCTCCATGTGCTCGCAGACCATAACCTTTATATAACATGCAAGTACGGATTCATGCAAATCAATTGACCAACAATGTGATTACTGGCTGCATTGTCGTTTGCCTCACACACTTTGTCGAAATACTGTAAAACTATTGAATAAACAATGTGATAACAAGGCAAAGTTTTAAGTGTTTCTCTGTTTATTGAAAAAAAAGTATCCCGTTTTGAAAGGAAGAAACTAAACTTGGTAAACTTAGGTGCGTCTTTGTACAATATTGCTTCTTTGTGCAATGAACTGAAACTTTGCTTTGCAAACTTTGTCGAAAGATTGATTAAAAAAGTATTTGTGTTTGAAATACCTTCAATTTATATGTATTTTTGTATTCAACCCCATATTTTATATAATCATATCATGTGTTGTTAAACTGTTGGAAAAGAAATAATGTGATCGATAGCAAGCTAGGCAATACGCTGGAAATAATGACGAATGTTCAACCAAACTTACTTGTTTCACATATGTATCTGTAAGAACTGCTACAACCTGCGTCCGACCACTTGTCTCGGCGTGTACTGTCGGACTGACTTCCATACACAAGATGAGAACATAGTTTTGAAGATTCATTGGGCTCATTGGGCGCCCAGGCAGTAAATTCCCCAAGCGCCGTGCCCTGACTGTCGACCCACGTCCCGCTCGGTCTACTGAATCCGAGGTAGAAATTAGCATTTCTGTAAAATACAATCAGTGAGAAAGTGAAATTTACCTCTTACACCGTGTGCTTTCTTACGATGTTTCATAGTGAATGAATTTTTATAAGGTATTTTCAAGTCTAACAAGAGTTCCAAGATCTCATACCTCCATGAAATATTGGCTTGACATGTAAATTTCTTCTATAATTATGCAAATGACCCCCACATTAACATAATAAATGCACAGAGATGTTGACTTTTGATAAACTTACACATGTACCAACTTAGTATGAAATTTCCATCTTTACCACGAAGGAGTCATAGAATTTTCAGATTAATTGCCAATTAGGTCTGTATTTGCATAATTGGTACCTGGTGATATTCCACCTGCCATAGATTATAAACATTACATGTATCAAAGCCCCATGATGTAAAACACAGAATTTCCTTATTAATTATGTAAATGAAGTCATCATTAACATAATTTGCATTCAATGTAGAGCCCTGTCTAAGCTACGTATAACCACATACCAAAAATCATAGAAATACATTGTTCCTTTGGGAATTTATCTTCGATGTTCTGAAAGGTTTCCCCAGAAACCTTCCTGCAGTTCCAGAACAATATGCTAGGTGGATCAAACCCACACTACTTATTACTGGCAGAAAAAACTATCAGTCACCAAAATGTCAAGACCATAGCATGTCCATGACAGAAGATACAAAAACCGGAAGTTTTGCTGCAGTACCAAGGTCGGCCACCAGGAGGCCCATTTTTGACCTTGACCGTTGTCCTCTTAAGACCTATCAACATACCAAATATCATCACATTCCATAAAGGCTTTCTGAAGTTATGCTGACTACAAAGTTGTGGAAACACACAGACAAACAGACAGACAGACGCACCAAAAACAATACCTACATTTGTCATGGAGGTAATAAAGGTGCAATAGCCGGTGCAATAGCCAAGCGCTTGCATTGAATTCGGTAGATCGTGAGTTTAAACGTTTGATCCCCTATGGAGTCATACCAAAGAATTTAAATATGGTATACCATGGAAGTAATTTTTTACCTCCATGGGTATACACAGCTTTAATCTACTTTGCACTCAGCATTTAAGAAAGTATATGGGATTGGAACACACCACTACCAGTTGTCTAGCACCCTGCTGTAGTGATTGTACTATTGTGTTGTCCGGGGCTACTGAAACGGAAATGGGCACCGCCCAATGCGTCATCTGATGATGGACTTAACTAACTAATCGTAACCCTATCTACACCGGGCTTTCAGTAAACAAAAATACCTAAATTTACCAAAAAAATGCCTGTCAGAAACCCGTTGCCATGGCAACACTAAATACCATTATCTTATTCTTGCCAACAATATTTTAACCCTAAACAGTACACCTGGGGTGCGGGTGGATCCCAGCACTATATATTCTGTAATATCTTTTTTTCTGAAATTTTAGGTAATTGTCACCCACAAAGTTGTCCCTCAATACAGTGCAGAAAATTTAAACTCGGTTTCTACCATTTATAAAAAAAACTATATCTGATTTTCTTTTGGGGTCCGCGCGGACCCCAGTCGGCTTTCGATCGTAATGGATACACTGGCGTTCTTATACAAAACATTATTTCCGTTTTTATATGTTTTTATGCACTTATCGTATGGCCACCAAATTTTCATAGAGTGGTGTAATAATAGAATTAAATTTTGACAACTTTGGTGTACTTATGACGTCATATGACGTCATAGCTAATAATACGATCCGACATATTGGATTTTGAGTGATGACGTCATCAAATTAGCATATTCTATGAGTATTAAATGATTTTCTTTAATTATGTAAGATGTCATGAATGTTAAAAAGGAAGTGGAATATGATATGAAACCCAGAATTTTTGTTTGTTTAAACCAAAATTTCTGATATTTAAAAAGAAAACTGCCTGTCAGAAACCCGTTGCCATGGCAACACAAAAAACATTAACTTACTAGTACTAAGCTAATATCATCTTTTTCTCAGATACATTTTAGGAAAGGTCACCAATTTTGATGCTTCTAGAGCAAGCCGTTTAAGCGCTAAGAAAGATCAAAGTTGGGCCTCAATAGCCCCTTCAGTCTGAATAGGGATTAAAAATTGGGTACGAGGGGTGATCCAAAAGTTCTCGGCCTCACCTAGAAAATAGAGGTCAAACGCGTATTCTTTGGTATAGCTGTATACTATGACGTCATACATGACAGCACTCAGAAATGCAAATGTTAATATTCATTAATAAGCACGTGACGCCCCGTGAAAATGGGTGAGGTGAGGGCAAAATCACAACATGGCCGCAACAGAAGCTCGTGCTGTGATCAAGTATATCGATAAAAAGGGATGTCTCCTAAGGAATCCATGAAGACATGGTCAAGACACTTGGTGATGACTCCACTTTTTATTAAACTATAAAGAACTGGGTTGCTAG
Source organism: Branchiostoma belcheri (assembly GCF_001625305.1). Classification (NCBI taxonomy): domain Eukaryota; kingdom Metazoa; phylum Chordata; class Leptocardii; order Amphioxiformes; family Branchiostomatidae; genus Branchiostoma; species Branchiostoma belcheri. The sequence goes on along the minus strand of NW_017803713.1, from coordinate 488,493 downwards.
CTCTAAGCGCGTCAAGGTGAGCACAAAAGATGAACATATGTCAGGATGCCACAAATCAGCACCATGGACAATCCAGTTGAGGCAATCCATCGCATGGTAGTAAAAGACAAGTCTTTCTGAACAGAAGCTTGTTAGTCAAGACCAAAGTCGCCGTGTATAGGGCGGTATGCCTCTCCATTCTACTCTACGCGAGTGAGACATGGACCCCATACAGGCACCACATCCGCACATTAGAACAGTTCCACATCCGTTGCCTACAGAAGATATTGGGACTCAAGTGGTGGCATAAAGTTCCTCACACAGAGATCCGACGTAGAGCCAACATCGAGCCCCTAGCGGCCATACTGCTGCAGAGGCAACTCAGATGGGTAGGGCATGTGATCCGCATGCCTGAAAACCGGCTACCAAGGCAGATGTTGTACGGTGAGCTTTCCGCGGGCAAACGCACCGTAGGTGGCCAGCACAAGAGGTTCAAGGACTGCTTGAAAAGTAACCTGAAGTCCTGTGGCATCGAGCCACAAAGTCTTGAACGACTAGCAGCTGACAGAAACAGTTGGAGACAGGTATGCTCGACAGCTACCGAATCGTACACAGACTGCTACAACCAGAGGGCGGAGACCAGCAGAGCAAGAAGACACATGCCGGCTCAGCAGCAGGGACAGCACATCTGCGAGATATGCGGCCGCGTCTTAGCAGCTAGAATCGGCCTAATCAGCCATCGAAGAACACATCGAGTGAGAGAGACAGAGAGTCAACAATGAGGGACGTCATCTTCGAAACCGAAGGACTGCCTTAAGCAGTAAAAGACAGATGTGAGACTGTCCAACATGTAGCAGAGTCTTTTGGCCTGTGTTGTGGCTCAGTTCACAATGTTTTGTCGACCATCCTGGGGATGAGCAAACTGTCTGCATGAGGGGTGCGTAGAATGTTTTCTGAACATCACATGTTAAACAGGTTGGACATTTCAAGGAACGAATTCTGTCCAATCCAGTCAATTTCCTCAAAACATTTGTCACCCAAGATGACACTTGGGTTTACCACTTTCAATCCGAATCAAAGCAGCGGAGGAAACAATGAATGCAGAACGGTTCTCAGTCCACCAAGAATTTCCGGCAAGTTTCATCAAGTTGACAAGCTTTCGGCCTCCCAGTTAGGGAGTAATCATGATTGACTAGCTGCAAGGAGGCAGAGCATCAAAGGGGAGTACTATGTAACAGGATTGCGACAGTTGAGTACTTCAGCAGTCGAGCAATCAAAGAGAAAACGAGAGAAAATCTCCGAGTTGACATGCTGAAAATGCACCTGTCCACACAGCACAGGGGTCAGTGGCAGCAGGAAACGAATTTCGCTTTAAAGTCTTACCCTACCCTTCCTATTCACCTGACTTAGCACCGTCGGACTTCTACCTTTTTCCTAAACTGAAGTTCCACTTACGTGGTCAACGTTTTGATAGTAATGATGACGTAATCAATGTGGTCGAGGCCAATTTAAGGGCTCAAGATCCAACCTTCTTCCACCAGGGGAAAGGAAAGCTGGAACCGCGCTGGACCAAGTGCATTGAAATTAGAGGGGACTATGTTAAAAAACAGAAAAAATTCTGCCATTACGTTTTCTGGGTGAGACCGAGAACTTTTGGATCACCCCTCGTATTTCTCCTTTTCTTTTCTTTTCTTCACCAAAAAAAAAAAGAAAAGTTGAAAATGCATGATTTTTGTATGTAATGTGGACATAGAGGTTCATACATCAATTTGCAAAACAATTCAGCTGGTAGCATGTTGATAATTTCTAAGATTAGCAAAAAACTGTTATGGGGTCCGCGCGGACCCCAGGTGTACAGGTTAATCAGTCCGATAAGGTGTACTGTTGAGGGTAAAGAAAAGTCACCAAGTTTGGTGGTTCTAGAGTGAGCCGTTCTGACGCTATCCTACATCAAAGTTTGCGCGGACACTTTTAGCCCCCCTCTCTGGTCTAGATAGGGTTTTAAGTGCCTTCTAACAGCATTCGAGAGGAATGCTAAACAGGTAGTCCTTTGGGAGTAACTACGCCACCACAGGACAAAAAGTTAGCGATCTGTGATCTGATTAAGACATCCGAATATTAATTATGGAAACATATTATGTGAAAAAAAGCGAGCAGGACAAGAATTGTTCGTGTGGTATGGTGTGTTTGACTCTGGAAAACATAATACTTACGGGTTCAGACAGTTCTTGAAAAACACAAGATACTCCTGCTCGTTTGAGTCCCGCGGTACGGCGACCATTCCTCCCACGGCGGAACACCTCGTCTGGGCCGTGGCGTAGTTTACGGTCTCGTCGGCTGGGAACACGTACGTTTTGTCATTGGGCAGACTGAGTTGACCATTCGTTGGACAACTCTCAGGAAGATCCCAGACTGCAATGGGCAAAGTCTTGTTATTATCACGGGACGCTTTGCACTAAACGAATTAAGTTATAATAAGATTGAATTATAATATAAAGGTATAATGGAAATAAAACTCTACATTAATCCTCAAACCACTGTATGGATCAAAACTGACCACATGCGAATATAAATATGTGCCATTTTGACATTTCTTGTCGAAAACGACATTCCTCCTATGAGTTTGTTTGTTCTCATACTTTCTTACTGATATTGGAACAGTGTTGATTGAATTATACTAAAAGTTTATGGGTTGTCATGTGGGGCCCAAACTGACCCCAGCATTTTAACTAGTGTTTCAACTCTTGTTTTCTGCTGTCATTTGAATGACCTCAACATGTTGACTCAGAAAACTAAAAAAATTGTGACCCTAGACCTAGTTGTCTCCTGAGGAGACTCAGGCCACGGTCACATTTTCAAGCCGGGGCCCGGCTGGGTTGTTTGCGTGAACGCAAAATAAACAATTTGTATTAAGAGTATACACAAATAGTGACAATGAGTAATTTTCTCCCTTTTTTTCGTTTTGCTGTCTTATATCACAATTTTCGTTCCATACGACTGCCCGGCCGGGCCCCGGGTTTGGAAATGTGGCCGCGCCTTAACAGCAACATGAAGAAGGATACAAATGCAAACTATAGTACCTGCTCGAACGGTCCCCGTGTGTAGTAGCAGAAGTACCAGCGCCAACGGAACAGTGTAGCGTTTGGACATGGCGCTTGGGACAATCCTCCTGGAATTAGCAGCAAAAAAAGAAAAAGTAATGTATTGCAAATTGGGATTCCCATTGGATTCTAATTCATATGATCAAATCACTGTGGCTTTAGACAAAACAAAAGACATTTCTACGCCAAAGTTACACATTCTATAACGTAACACACACCCAGGATGCCGAGGCTCCGCGGAGCTATCTCAAGAGCTTAGTACGCACTCAGTGCCGACTCCTGAATGCTGCAAAGGCAAACAGAGCTGGAAGCACTTAGTGCCTTTTATGTATGTCGTGCCCGTATGCTGTAGATGTAGATCGTCCGGTTGGCAAAGCTAATTGTCGGTGACCTAATAACGGCTAGCAGCTTCTACTGGTGTGAATTATATCTCACGCCTAACATGGATGACCTCATAAACGAAATATGACAAAAGCCTTTAACAAGCGCAAGCTAAAGAAGTCTTGCGCTTTTTAAAGGCAAGCGCAAGCCGCCACCAACATATAGGGGACAATACAATACTCATTTTCACCTGAGCGAAGTAAGGAAAGTCGTGTAAAGTGCCTTTCCCAGGGGCACAAGGTCGGTGGCATGTCAAGACTCGAACTCGGGACCTCATGGTTCCAAGTCGAGCACTCTGCCGCTACGCCACACGACCCAATTTTTTTTTGTATTTTCACCAATCGAATCCTGATTAGGGACAAGAATTCAAAGTCCTCCGACCTCTATGACATATTTAAATGTTGTGCAACGTCCTTAAGCAGTCCCGTTCTTTATCATACAAGGAGAACAAGAACAGCTGCCACTTGTCAAGGAGGTCATGTAACGAGAAACAGCGAACGCTGACAGACAAAGTGATTAATGTCCTTCTCTCCCACTGGAACAGACTGAACCCAACCATATCCATTACAACCTGACCTAAAGGATGTGCGGAAACACACACACACACACACACACACACACACACATACAGACACACACACACAGATATGCCAAAAACAATACATTTTATAAAGGTAATTAGTAACGCTCAGAATTTTATCTTTCTTTATGTACTAATACTACTGACTCATCGATGTGTTTTCCTTTGAGACCTACGGGTCCTTTTTTTGTCAAACTTTTCGCCTTTGTCCTCTAGTAATAATGTTTAATCCCCCACGAAGCAAATGTGTGATTATAATTACAGTGTTGTCTATCGTGATCATCAATCACTATTTACACAGGGCCGGACTCACCCTACCCTGGGTGCCAAACTAGTATCGGGCCGTTTGCCGTTTTCCTTCCGCAGCCAAGAGCCCTTCGCCCGCCAATCTAAATCACAGCTACGAGGGAGTTAAGCACAGGAGAATTTATAGACCCCCCCGTAGCGGTGATTTAGACAGGCGGCCGAAAGGCTCTCGGCTGCCCGAGGGAAAGGGTTAGCGGCTCGAAACGGGTTTGGCACCCAGGGTAGACTCACACCACAAGACGTGCTTCGAAGTTTATGATTTTACTGCTTTACATGCTTCTACTGCCGCTGAACCTGTAAAAGGAAGTTTTCTCCTCCTCAATTTGCAACATTAGTTGAAAAATGACTTTCTATGACTATGCAGTTTTGTTTCTTGTTCCCATGTGGTCTGCTGATAGCTCATTATTAATTACTACACCCGGAGCATTTCTCCACCATTCAGTAAAAGCAACGAGGCGTTAAGCAGAATATTTTGTAGTCTGATGATGTTGCGGGCACACTGTATACTACAGGGTATTTTTGCAAGATGATCATTAATAATCCACTTCATAGAATCCTCATCTATAGCAAGAATCAAAGATGAAAAACATTTTGTAACAGACTGTAAACTGTACAACAAAGAGAGAGCAGAGCTTTATAATCTGATACAATCTATGTTCCCCTGCTTCATACATCTAAGCTGTACAGATTTCTACTGAGCTTAGACAAATCGTCTATATTGAAACATACCTGTTCTTACCTTTTTACCCTTACTAAGAAACAAGAAGAAATCGTATTTACTTGACTGTAGCTAATTGACGATGTATATATGTAACGTTATCTGTATTCTTTTGTTGTGACCTGTACTTAACCCAGTGGGGCATGTGTGTACAATAAAGGTCTTCCTTGAAGGAATAAAGTGTGCTTTAAGCTTAAAGAACGGATCTTTTGCAGTACAGGGGGTACAATGCCTTAGGCCACACCGAATTAATTTTATTGATGAAATCCTCTGAAGACCCCCAAACTAGTGCGCGCGGGCGAATAAAAAAAAATCCGGGCAAAAATAAAAATGCTACTAAACCACAGGAATCCAAAGCTCATGTATTTTGAATTTGCGACAGTACATAGCGACGTATACGACAAGCCGGCACATGCTGGCTTTTTGCGGAATGTATGAATCGGCACTGTGCGTGTGTGCAGAGTTCTTGCCGTCGTGGAGCTGCGGTAGCCTGGGTGCCTTCCTCCAGAGTTACAACCGGCTCCGTATTGTCACTAACCTCCATGGACCTAGAGCCAGACCAGAGCCTTGGAGAACATGATCTTTTTTTTTTGTAATTTTGAGAACAGGCGAAAATCAATGCGCGCCCGGATGCCATCCATAAGATTAAGTCGGTGTTGCCTTATGCGAGTCACAAATCATTGTGTCACATCTTTAGCCCACATCTCTTTCATAATGACTGGCCGACGGCCATTTGCCGGTGTTTGGTAAACAAACCGGAGTTGTTATGACAACGCCACACATTCGATTGCCGCAAGGCTTCCTGGGTGACAACAATGCTGAGTCCTTACTGGAAAGGTGAAGGTGTTTTTTCGTTGTGCACGTATCACCCTTTAGCTTCACAACACTTTAAAGCAATGTTAGCTGACTGCACATACTATACATTAGGCCACACCAACTTTATTTTATGGATGACATCCGCGCGCGCATTGATTTTCGCCTGTCGGCCTAAAAAATATTACGTCCACCGAGGCTCTGGCCTGGCTCTAGGCCTGGGTAGTCCATGGTAGTTAGCGACAATACGGAGCCGAGCACCCGGGCTATCGAATTCGAAGCTCCACGACTCAAGAACTCAGTACATACGTACAGTGCCGATTCATAAACTCCGCAAAAAGCCAGCATGTGCCGGCTTGCCGTATATGTCGCTAAGTACTGCCGCGAATTCACAATACCAGCTTTGTATTCCTTTGATTTAATAGCATTTTTATTTTTGGCCGGAATTTTTTTTTTATTCGCCCGCGCGCACTAGTTTGGGGGTCTTCAGAGGATGTCATCCATAAAATTAAATTGGTGTGGCCTTAGTTCTTTTAAAATTAGGAGAAGTGAGAACAAGCTAAGAGAAGCTATAAATACACATATACTATGATTTAGCATAAAAACAATGGCCTAGTGCATTGCACCACATAAAGTTCCCATGAAAAAATGTTCAACATGTTAGTATAATCAGAGTAGGATGCCGAACTTTATTCCAACACAAGGGTAACCAAAAATCCTACTAAGGACCCCTACTTACATTACAGGTAAAATAAATTTGTAAAATAAAAAACATAGGCAAAATGTAACTCGTAAAATGGGGATATTGAATGTATATATTTATAATGATAATATTTTTTATCTACTCTTGTCATGATTTTCTCACTATCAATGTAGTCTAATAATATTACATTTTTTTCAAATTCTCATAAAGGTAATTGTATCAAAGGAGGCCCTTTGAATGGTTCCTTTTAACACCAAACTTCCATTTAATAAAATCACAATTGACGGCTCTAATGTCGTTCTTCCTAACATACCAAGGGTGGGGGAGAATTGTTCCCAAAAATATTCCACTTGATCTAACGTTTTGGAACAGGTATCCGTGTGAAGAATGTTCATTAGTACCCCCGGACGGTGTCTTCACTTTCCCATGGGGATACAGCGTTATCTTGTCTTGTTTTACAAGCACTGTACTAATAACAAAGACACATCGGTCTGTAGCGTTTGAAAACCCGTTTTCTCAAAGCCAATATTCTTGTCGTTTATCTGCATACTGCTTTGACACAACATATTCGAATGTATATTGACAATCATGGACCAAAAATTACCACAAATCTGACGGGAAATGGTTACTGGAAGGGCCCTGGGCTGATTTTTATGGTACCTCACAGAAAATAAAAGACTCGTCTTGAGGGGTTTTTTTCTACAGTTTTAAGAGCCCGATGTATTAAATAATGATTCAAATAAGCTAATGTGAAGCAATATGTGTCAATATCACAAAGATTGCCTTATTCAGAATATTTCCAGTTTTGCTGCCCTGAAATTGCATGGGATGCCTTTAAATACATCGTACAAGCAACTGTGACAAACAGCCATTTACTCAACTGCACACGATATGAGAAACATCTGATTAAGCTACGAAAGAAAGCAGACAACACAAAGTCTAGCGTGTAGGAAGGCAATCTAAAACCTAGTGAATACACTCTATAATTGGCTTAGGAAAATTGGAGGACGTGAGTGCAAGCTGTCGCAGAGGGTACAATGTGAGTTAATCAAAACATAGTAACTTAACAAAGGAAAGCAAGCTCGACCACAACGATAGCAGTCACCTTCTTACTCGCACTCAGCAGTCGCGTCTTAAGGATTCAAACGAACCGTTCTACTCCGTAAACCACAGTTCCGTGCTAACGAGACTATAAAAGTGTTGACATCATGCCTGCGCTATCCAACCTCCTTGGGAAAGGAAGCGATTGCTATCTAACCGTGAAAGACACCTGCATGCTTCAAGCTAAGGTTCAATCCTATGGGATACACCTCAATAAACCTGTAAATTAGGTCTACAAATTAGTAACAAAACACAGCGTGGCTGACAAGGTAGCTGCTTGGCAGCCGAACCCTAAAGTACCATGCCGTATCTGTTGAAGAAGGTTGTACCTTCAAGGAAACAATGTTTAATGATAAATCAAATGCTAGATCTACCACTGGATAAATTTCACGGAGATAACAACAATTTAGTGACGCTGAAAAAGAGTGACGAACGTCCGGAAGTAACCTTCGTAATTTATTCAATAGTAGAGTTTGATTTGTGTTTGAACATATTTTTTTTCTTTACCCTAGTTTGTAAATTTATTGCGCATTCTGTACTGTCCTGCATGTTTGTAATGGGGCAATGTCTTCGGAATAGTTTGGAAACGTGAGGGGTACTGGTTGTGTGGGGTAACTTCGGAGTGTTCGACTCAGCACCATGAGGCCCGAGTTCGAGTCCTAGCATGCCACCTATCTTGTGCCCTTGGGAAAGGCACGTAACACGACTTTCCTCATTTAACTCAAGTGAAAATGAGCATTGAAACGCGTCATCTGCGTTGTTGGTGGCATGCGATAAGTTGAAATAACTTGTGCCGTCACCATGTGTTGTCATGAATTGTTGATCTAAAAAAAAAAAGAACAGCTAGGAAACTGTTGTTGTATGTCTGGCGAGGAGAATACATTGAGATGCGCAGCATTCCTTACATTTACGTCCACAGGGTTAAAACGCAAGAAACATACACCGCACATGTTGGGGAGGGGGGGGTCTGAACATACTCAAATCAGTAGGAATCAAACCACCTACCGTTTACATTTCAGGGAGGCGGTGTCGAGAAGTTGACTGCCACTAGGACACGTCTTGAATGGAGGAGTTTAAATCCAGGAGGTTAGGAAGCCGACAGGAAGATTCGTCCTTCTGTAGCCGGTATTTCACAATGCGCGATCTGAACTGGAGCAGGATAAAACCGGTCTATCTAGGAGAGGTGTCTTCTCATGATGCATCACTGGTGTCATAATGTGGGGCACGTATTGTCTCACCCTGCAAACATGTAATTAGCACGTCCCTAGAACAGACCACACCCACTTAATTCTATGGATGACATCAGCACGCGCATTGATTTTCGCCTGTTCTAAAAAAAAAGATCACGTCCTCCGAGGCTCTGGCCTGGCTCTAGGCCTGGGTAGTAGTACGTTGTAACTTTGGAGGATGGCACCCAGGCTACTGAAGCTCCATGACTCAAGAACTCAGTACATACGTACAGTGCCGATTCATAAATTCCACAAAAAAGCTAGCATGTTCCAGCTTGTCGTATACGTCCCTATGCACTGCCGCAAATTCACAAGACCAGCTTTGTATTCCCGTGATTTAGTAGCATTATTATTTTTGGCCGGATTTTTTTATTCGCCCGCGCGCACTAGTTTGTTGGTCTTCAGAGGATGTCATCCATGAAATTAGGTCGGTGTGACCTAATGTGTATGAGTTGTCTTATGGATGTGTGATTTCCAAAGCCAAATAGCAATGTTCCAATAACAAAATATTGAAGCAAGACTCCATGGAACACAAGCCCACGTTACACCCTATAGACATCAGGTGAAGGTGAATCGTACCAACAAAATTAAAACAACTTCGAGCAGACTGACCCACAAGAGGTCAATGACCCTTGAGATAATTATAAGCTATATGATCCAGGACTGATACGATCAGATCTTTATAGCCGGCAGCTTGTGCTGGGGACGGCACTACACTGTATCTGGGGATATCATTGTATGTTTTGCTATGGGGGAGAACCAAATAACTACAATGGGATGGAAACCACAGTTTATTATTTTATTTTATTCACATGGATTTTTGAGCATTGGATAGGAAGCACTTGTTGTGCTTATGTAAATCCGCTGCTCATAAAACATAATACAAATGTAAACATAAAGATGACATAAAGTATAGCATTAACATAAAATGAAAGTGGCTGGCGCACCAATACCTAGCATAACATTATTGAGATTGGTCAAATCTTCCAGAGTGGTGGATATAGTTAAACACAATATCAAAGATACGGCAGTTGGTAGGGTAAGGGAGGCTGGGGCTACCTGTAAGAAGTAAAGTACATAATGTGGCGTCATTTACGTTGAGTGGGTCGGAAGGAAGTATGTTTTCAAGATGAAGGCAAGATATGGATAACAACATTTTGGTCCTTTCAGTATTATAACATTTGCAGTGTAATAAATAGTGTTCTGGTGTCTCGTTTGGATGCCCACATTTGCACTCGGGACTACTGATACAGTGATGCTGGAATAGGTGGTAGTTCAGCTGGCTGAAACCAAGCCTGAGTCTGGTAAGGTGAGTCACATGGTGTCCGTGGCCGTGAGAGTAGTGGGGATGTCTGGGCATGCTATCAAAGCAAGACTCTAATTCATTTTTGAATGCACGAATGGATGGGGATTCTTTGGCGGTCTGGGGTAACTTGTTCCAAGAGAAAACAGCAGAAGGCAAGAAAGATTTTTTGTACTTTTCAGTTCTGATGGTAAGAGGGAGATAATTCTGGTCAGTACGCAGGCCATAAGGGGTGGAATCACGGATAAGTGGGGGAACCAAGTCTTGTAGGTATTTGGGAACTAAGCCATTGGCCATTTTATAAAAGTGAACAAGTTTGAACTTTTCGCGTCTGTTGGCAAGTGTTTCCCAACCGACGTCACATAGAATGCGGTGGTGATTCGTCCCTCTCATTGCGCCTGTGCAAGCCCGGGCAGCGGACACCTGGACTGACTCAAGGAGGTCTGAATCCTTCATAAGAACACCACACCAGGCAACATTGGCGTACTCAAGTAAAGGACGTATCATGGCTTTGTACAAGATTTCAAGCGTTTTCCGTGGCACAAAATTTGATATTCTTGTCAACAAGTTAACTCGCTTCATTGCTTTCGTCACCAGAGTTGACACGTGGAGTGACCATGATAAATTTGGAGTGAGATGTAAGCCAAGGTGCTGGTGAGAGGGGGTTTCAGTCAGCTGAACACCTCTGAAGTACAGTGGTGGGTGAAGAACCTTTCTTCTTTTAGAGGAAAAAGTCATCAGTTCTGTTTTGCCGGGATTGAATGTTACAAGCCACTGGTCTGACCAGTCTGACACTACACTGAGATCATGATTCAGTCTGTTCGCTGAGACAACGGGATCCATGATTATCTCTAACAGTGCGGTGTCATCAGCAAAAAGACGGGAATCTGTTCGTAGGTTGTCAACAAGGTCATTTATAAAAACAAGAAAGAGCAATGGGCCGAGAAGTGACCCTTGTGGAACACCTGCATCAATTGATAACCACAGTTTATTCTTAAAACCCTTGTCATGCGGAGCACAATAATTGTTGTTCTGCACATACAGTTCCATCTAGTATATATAGCACCCTGTATAGGTACGATTTGGGGGTATTTCTCGTGCAACGCATCACACCGCAGCTAAACGCAACGAATGCGGAAGTAACTATGCCACCGCAGAGCAAAAAAGTTTCTTATTGTCTTATTGTATTATTTACCACATATTGTCGCTGTAGCTGTACTTTCTTCATTCATACATTCATTCATTCATTCATTCATTCATTCATTCATTCATTCATTCATTCATTCATTCATTCATTCATTCATATCATTCATTCATTCATTCATTCATTCATTCATTCATTCATTCATTCATTCATTCATTCATTCATTCATGGGGCAGTAACCCATTATCTTTTATTCATATTCTATATCTTTATTCTTTTTCTGTGATGTCTGCTTAAGCGATATCGCTCTTTGTCAATCTTAGAATCGAGGAACGTGCCCGGCGATCAACAAATACGGCCGAAGCTCGTCAACATTACGACATTACCAGACTTTGTCTATGCCATCGGTGTTGGGCGTTGTTTGTGCTCGTTTCTATGCCATTTGTCACAAATATGCGATTCATTATGTTGTGGATGTCTTTAATAGTAATAAAAAATCTACAGTTTATCAACTGTTCGGACACAATTTGGTGAATGAACTCGCCTAAGTGCCATCCTATTTGTATGCCACAGCTCCCATACTCGCGTCCTAAGGGCACGGTCACATTTCCAAGCCGGGGCCCGGCCGGGTTATTTGCGTGAAAGAAAAATAAACAATTTGAGTATAGACAAATAGTGCTCATGGTTAATTTTCTAAAACTTTTTTGTGTTTTGCTGTCTTGTATTGTTTTTGTTCCATACGACTGCCCGGCCAGGCCCCTGGGTTGGGAAATGTGACTGCGCCGTAATAAATATTTCTTAGGGAGCAAGTATGGGTGCCCCGGAATATAAATATGATGGCACCCAGGCTATGACTGAACCATTGTTCAGCCTGAAATGACATATAATCCGCTTACGTCGGGCGGTTCCCTGTATATCAGCAGTCATTGTGCTATCGGAGCGTCAGTGCTAATGGACAATCGGAACACACACGTTCACACATACTGATGCATATAGGTAACAAACACGGTTTTCTTTCATTACCTTCGCCAAGAATTGACGAAGGTTATATTTTCCTGGCAGTGTGTCTGTGTGTCAACAGCATAACTCGAGAAAGCTTAGATGGATTATCTTGATATTTGGTAGATGGGTAGGTTTTGATGAGACCTGGAAATGATTAGATTTTGGACCCCTAGCGGCTTGTTATGGTACTGTGGCTAAACTTCCGGTTTTTATATGTCATGATCCAGACATGCTGGGGTGACAAAATTTGGATGTACATGTAAGGTAGCTTTCATGCTGAGGAAGAAGTGACATGAGTTTGGTCCTCCTAGCGGCTTGCTCAGGAACTGCAGGGCTATCTGTTTGAAAATATTCAAAAGAGGATAACTCAAGAATTGGTGGACGGATCGTCGTGATTTTTGGTATGTAGGTAGCTCAAGTGACGCTTGACATAATTATGCGACAATTATGCAAATCTGGATCTAATTTGCATAATAGGGAAATTCTATAAATCAGGTGCATTACATTATAGGACTATTCAAGCTTGTGACATATGTAATTGAGAAAGAAACACAGGCAGATATTGATTATGTAAATTAACACCTAATTTGCATAATTAATGAGAAAATGTTATAATTCCATAATGCTAACTGCCTGGAATTTCATACTTGGGATATTTGAAAATTAAGTGAAGGTGAACACCATTTAACATAACTTATTCAAATAAGGACCTCATTTGCATAATTTATGAGGAAATGATAGAATGGCTTTCTTTGTTAAGATAAGGCTGTCTTTTGATGGAGAATATGATCAACTATATAATACAATATTATAATACAATATTATAATATAAATATAATACAAATGAGGATTTTATTTGCATAATCAGAAGGAATAATCTTTGTCAGTCATAAAGAGTAACATCATTTGGCGAAGGCATGAGATCTTGGGACTCTGGTTTATTGTAGGATGCACAAGAAAAACCGAAATGATCAGCTTTCAATAAGTATATAATTCACAAAACAGGTAAACATTTGACGCGAGGTGCAGCCTTGCACGAATCGGAACTATTATGGATTTCTTTACTTGATAGTTTGTAGGATGTTTAAGAAACACACCGGAAATAACCAGGTTTTAAATAGGATATATAATCAACAAAACAGGTGAATATTTGACGCTCTAATTTTAACAACGCATTATGGAAATCACACGGACGGCAGCCTTGCATGAATTAAAACAATTCTGGCTAGACTTCACACAAAAAAATAACAATGCCAGATAAAATACAATATACATTTCTGATAATAAAGATAATATAGGATTAAAGCATTTTGGTTATTGAGTAAAATATTATGGCAACATCATAATCACTATATACATATCAGGAAGTGGTCTCAGACTAGATTTGCTAGAACAGCTTTGTGCGTTATAACGAAACGTCTCTTTTGAATGTCCAACTGTTGTGTGGTGTTTTCAACTGTTATCGGTACAACAGCGCCCGAATATTTTTTTGACGATGAAGAAAATTGATACTTCATACATATATATATACACATGTAATATGACTGGTTTAAATATTACTATTTTCCTACTATTAGATTCAGTTGGGAATATTTTTGCTATTCTGCTGCCTGATTACCTAACTAAAACAGCACTACCTTTAACAGAGCCCCAAGTGTACAAGTCCCCCCTGTCTTCCTTCCTCAGTTCTGTGACTCTATCCCTGCTTTCTTTCCTCATCTTCGACGAGACTTTTCCCACAAACGTTCGGAGACGCTGTTCAGCCAGCTCTGCGATTTTCCTGTTCTCTGACTTGTCCTCGTGTCTCTCCCTGAGGCTGACTTCCTTGCGGGCCTCGTTGAAGATGGTGAGGAACATAAACACCATGCCGTTGTAGCAGATCAGGAGGTAGAAGAAGAAAACCGCCGGGCCCAGCAGCCAGTTGTGATCCTGGATCGCGTAGTAGTCGAACTCGCCCATCATGGTGGCCACCATGGTCTCCATGACGGTGACATATGTGCCGAAACCGTCCACGCTGGTGCCGAAGACCAGGTATGCGATCATGCAAAAAGCGGAGAACGTCGAGAAGAACACCAGGAAGAAGTGCCCGAGCGGCTCGGCAGCGGCCCCTGCCATCTTGGCCCCGCGCTCCACGTGCTTGTTGAAGCGGAGGAGGTGCAGCAGCTTCAGGCAGGCCACGCACACCAGCCACGCCAGCAGGTACGTGTCCGTCTGCAGCCAGCTACCGATCTGCTTGTACTTCAGGAAGCTGCAAGAGTTTAAAGGATGGTTAAAAATCTATTCACAAGTTCGTGCCCGAGGTAAAATGGACATGGTAATATCCAAATACTATTGATGATGAATGGAGTAATTCAAGTACTGGTGCTGGTTATATCTTTGATAGCATGTTTGTTTGAGTTTGGCTAGTGTGACAAACAAACAAACAAACAACATTGTTAAAACGTATATCGTATAACGAACTTAAAACAACAGACCAAAAAGACTGTATCCCCAAAGAGCCAAAACAATACATCAAAAATAATATTATTGCAAAACATGATACTGTGAGCCTTAGTGGATTTTGTTTTTACGTTTAGCTGAGCTTGAGCATGGTTGAAAACTGAGAATGTAGCAACGCCGGTGACCATAATCAACCCCAAGCACTCCCTAATAATGTACCAAAACAGTTTTAGAATTCATGATCATAAATTGATCAAATAGACAGTTGGTCAGTTAAAGGAGTTCCCTTTTGCCGCTCTACACTGCTTCAACAGATCAACTCCCCTGGCATATTTTTCTTCAATTCCTAACCGCTTCTTATGACTAAAGGAGGCAAGCAAAGTGTGAAAAAAGTACTAACCGTGTTTCTACAGTTCTGCCCTCATGAACTGAGTTGAACTCCGACAGGAGATAGAAGGTGTACAGCTGTACTCCTATAGATGCCAGGGACAGCAGGCACACAGTCAGCTCCACAACCTTCCAGAACCTCTTGAAGTACTCCTTTTGCAAGTTGAAGATGTTTTTAACTAGAAATCAATTAATACATGATTATGCAAACTTAATGGTCGATATTAGGACTCAGACTCAGATCATAATTCCCCTTAGATGACACTAAATATTTTCTTCTCTTGATATCAATAAAATCAGTCATCACTACGTACCTTAACATCGTTACGCATTATACAACTAATGCCTATGTATTGTGAGGTAGTAAAGGAACACAGCTGTGATCGGACTAATAGAAGCAACACTCTGGAGGATTTTTGATGTGCAGATTTAATGAATGTTTCTACGTGGCTTTCAAAGGTACAAAAAGAAAGATAGATTCGACAGTTCTATCGCAACTCACGCTCTCTGATGCAGAAGATGATGGTGACCAGGATGAAGGCGATCTGGAAGGCCATCATGACGTAACCCCAGTCCGTGACGTACTGGTACAGCCGTACTGTCGTCACCTGCACGCGTGGAAATAAGTGGAGACAATGTTGATATCCTTCCGCGTAAGGGTTACTGTCTTCGCTCGCAGCTGTAACTCATGGTCAGTTTAACAGATGTATTTAGTTTTCAGTATATCGTTAGTTATCGGGATCCAGATGATGTATTTTTTTTGTTCATTGCATGTTGATATCCTTCCGCGGAATGGTTACTGTCTTCGTGATTCTGTGTTCGCAGCTGTCGGTTTGACAAATGTCTTTAAATTTCGGTATATCGTTAGTTTTGGGGGTCCAGATGATGTAATTTGTTTGGTTCATTGCATCTGTATTTTCGGGTGTCAGAATAATTGGATACTCCCGTGAAGACCGCGATTTGATCGTCTAATGTGTAGACTGTTTTGAACGTGTATGCGCTAAGTTGTCAGGTAATACTATTATTCCGAATGGGGGTAGCATTTTTCATCAAAACAATTATGAATGGTTTACTGTGCACTTCGGCTAGGTGTTTCAGGTGCACTTAAATTTGCACTGAGAAACACCTCGCTTCAGTGTAGAGTGTACCAGTCATAACTGCCCTGATCAAGATGAAAGACGGTAATCAAAACGCCAGATCTTGTTAAACAAGTGGTCACAAATGATGAACTTTGTTATTTATTTAAAAAATGATTTGGTTCACTACCTGAGTTTGAGGAAAAGCCTTCCCAATAGTTGAGAATTCTGCCATCAACTCTACCGTGGAGAACAAGTTGGCGTTTGGGTTGTAGACGATCATCTCAATGATGACGGCCCGAGTGTTGTCGTCCATCCACCCGAGTTGTTCAAGTTCGTCTACGGTCGCCAAGTCGGCAGTCATGTTGTCCGACAGTTCCACGATGTACCCGCCGTCATAGTAGGAGGAAAATAGACCGTACAAGGGACTGGCCACTGCAATGGATATTTAAAAGAATTGAAAACGAACCAGGAAAGATTGTAGATGGACAATCAAGCTTTACAAACGTTTGTGAACATGTAACTATAATGAAGCAAGTTTAAAGTCTGTGGCGCCCCCGTCTTTGTTGAGGGATGGTTGCAATGCCCTGACATGATGTAGATGGCCTTTTTAATACAAAAAAGTCTGCTTCTGCGTCCAAGATTTTTATGAGACCGAATGTCCATGCGATTTTATATGCAAGTGTTTTGAATGTCCAGGAAATTCTATATGCATGTGTTTGTTCTTATTTGTGACGACAGGAGTGCCACAGACTTTCTGCAACTTATAATCTAGCAACATAGATTTACAGTCCAGCAACATAGATGAACCTTCAAGATAACATGTACCTATATTTTTTTGAAGTACATTTTCCTTGTATGTTATTTTTGTCAGTCATATATAACAGCTTAAATTTAACTGCATTATATTATATTATATTATATTACATTATATTATATTAAAGGGCTAATGACCCGCCCGAGGTGAATATGGTGTGATAAAGCCTTCCCAGTTGCTACAACCACCGAATAAAGCCACCAAGTGAGCGCAGCGATTTTGACTCTATTTGTGACATTACGGCGTCATAATGTAAGGAATGTAGAATGGAGCCTTCTGATTGGTCAACGTCACCCGGCTATATGATGATATATTATACATCTAAATCCCTGAAGCGTTGGTACTTGTCTTTCTTACCACTAAGGGACGCAAAGTGATATTTCCATGGTTGTAACCCTGCCGATGTCTCATTGTCGTTCTGGACCAATGCCCTCCACCCTACGTCATGGCTGACGTCATCAGCAGTCCAGAGGCTGTACGACTCGTCACAGTCATCCAGGATGTTCGCAAAGCTTCTTGGGACAGCACAGCTGGCATCTGCAAATATTGACAACATTTTTGTATAAAGATTTGTGGTGAATGTGTTCACGCTTGTCTGTATGATTGAATGAATGAATGAATGAATGATTGAATGCGCAATAATGTTGATTTATTGGCTAACATAATTCCTGTGTCACACGTAGCAGAATATGTACATCCCCCTAACATTGGCGAACTGCCCTCAACCATAGCTGGGAGTAGGTCGGGAGCAAAGTTGGCTGTGGTTGGTTAATGTTCGAAAAGGTTTACTACTGCGGCGCCAGCCAAATGTTTCAATTTTTTTAACAGTCGGGCGTGGACGAGAGGTTGGGGCAATTTTAGCTGATCTTTGGCTGATAATTGGAAATGTTTGGGCGTTTTCGGGGGTCATATTCGAATCAAATTTAACTCAAATTCAATTCGATGTGTATAGGCGTGGCCTTAATCTGATAATATTGCTCCCAAACTGGTGGAGGAAAGTTCTAAATGTGTGACAGGTGCTTAAGACTTTCAATATTTTATTTACTCGTATCTATTTAGGCCATGTTGATTGGATTATATGGATGACATCCTTTGGGAACCCCAAAACTGATGCGAGCGTGCAAATACAAGAAAAGTTTGGCCACCAAAAAGTTACTTTCACTATGAAATTTACGTGGTTTTGAATGTTGAACAAATGACGTTGTATAGTTTGGCGAATAATCTAGTCTTCACATTCATTTCCTTACATTTTCGTCTTTTTCGTTTGATTTTGGCATTCTACGACATTGGTATCGTTTTCCAATGTTTTTTTAATCTACTGTATATATTTGCTTATTTTGCAGCTGTTTTGTACGATTTACAGTTTGGTTGAAAACCTTTTTTTTGAACGGCTGAAACTTCATGCGCGTGCGGATGTCATCCATATAATCAAATCAACATGGCCTTATCTAAGAATCTACGATGTTGCGTACTTGTCTTGACGCGAAGTTGTCGGAGTCTGGCGTTCCCCACGACAAAAGACGTGCTGTCCTGCAGGAATCCTCGATGAGAAAACGGGTCATCGTTGTACCAATGCTGCGCATGCGTCTCTGGAATGACACTCTCCCTCAAAAACGTCCAAAAGGATTCGGTGTCAGTCACCTGGAGAAAATCAGCAAAGCTTGAATTAGATGTCAACCGGTGCAATAGCTCAATCCGATAAAGTGCTCGCTTTGTAACCAAGAGGTCGTGAGTTCAAACCCCAGTCATACTGCGTTCTCGGCGTAGCACTTAGCATCTACTACAAAAATATGAGGAGGTCGAACACACAACACTAGCGGGCTCGCCCCCCTTCTGTAGTGCTGGCACAACTGTATGGCCCAAGGGCTACAGAAATGGAGATGGCCACTGCCGCTGTGCTCTGCACAGAGTGGAACGGGACGTTTTCATTACATGATTACAGGAGATTTGCATGAATATGCAATCATTGACTTGGCAGGTTTACCGATGGGTAGATTTGACATCTTCTAACAGATAAACAAAGTCGACTTCTTCTAACAGATATACAAAATCGGTAATCTAAAAAAAACTAAAAATAATTGGCAACACAGTATAAAACTGACAAAACAGTATAAAATTGACAAGACAGTATCAAATTGACAATGCAGATTTGTCAGATAAAAAGTCGCAAAGTAACCAAGACATAAGCAATATAATGTTTGGAATACCTTATTTTAGTAGTTACCGATCATTCATTCGGAAAGATAATGCTTTGATTAAAATTCTTGAAAAAGTGTTATTCAGTGTCTGCAGGTAACTGCCATGCAATTGTTGTACAACAAACCATTATGTTGTCCAAAGTTACTAATACGTTAAATCACCTCTGAAAATGACTCGCCAAAAGTGTCCTGTAGATGCCGAGTCAGGTGAAACATGGAGGTGTCCCTGTTGCCATTGGCAACGACCAACAACAACAGGATGTAGACGAAGTAGAACCCGGCGTCGTACAGGGCAGTGCGCATGCCCACCTCCACGAACCGCCTCTCCCGGGCAGTCTGGAGCTGACCGGCGTCAGGAGGACCGACCTGGCCTGCTGCCTTGGACGACAACTTACCGGCAGCCTAGTACATAAAATCCGAATGTTATACATCAGATCTAGCATTTTCTGAATCTGTAGAACACCTAATAATGCATCTATTGCATATTTGTTTATTTAAGATCTAGTTGTTAAAAGAATGACTTCATAGCCTTCATAGCCCCGGAACAGAAACACTTGTAACATTTTAAAACCACAATTTGCGAGCTATTAAAAAAGAAAACCGCTATTTCTGTGCCCATCCAATCAAATGTTTACAACCTATCGTATTCAGATTCAGCGAATGTTATTGATAGTCGGAACCTGATGCAAGCACTGATTTATGTCAATGTAACAGATGACACTTATAATGACTATAATTTTCCAAATGTCGGTGGACGATCCCTACAAGCCTTAAGGCTTTTCACCCACCCCCCACTGATCTTGATATTATACTCGTTAAACATCTATACAAGTACATGACATATACATAGCTACTTTCCTCTTCCATCGCCCTTGAAATGATAAACTCCATGTTCATTAGCAATTTCACATCTAATTATAACCTCACACATCATAAACACATCATATGCCATTATAATATACTCATCAAATATCCAATAGTTAGTAAATACTGTAAGCCTTTTCATTGAGGCGGAAATTTTTGCGAAAGCACTTGTTACTCTTTATATGCAAAATAAATCAAACCAACAAACCACACAGACGTACCATGTGATAGAGCCCCAGATACTCCTCATCTTCCTGTACAGGTGTTGGAGGCGGCACATCCTCATCGGATTGATCAGGTTTCTAAGGATATAATTATTATGATTTTAAACAATAACGCTAAATCTTGTTAGCTCTTACTGTACTCGGTTTCTATTCTCAACTACATCCTGGAATTATGACAATTAAATCACAGATATAGAAAGTCGGTAATCTCCAAACAGATACATGTATGTCCGTGGCTACAAGTTAGTATCAAATAATTGGCAACACAGGAAAAAAAGGAGAAACAAATCCTGTTAGATTGGGGTTATTTTTAACTATATCCTGGAATTATGATAATGATTATCATGTGGATGATGAGAAAGAAGATGGTGCTACTTGTGATGATGATGACCTGATGGCAGCATTTCAGTGATCGTCATAGTGTCATGATCTATAAATTGATTAATATCAAATCATACATTTGGTGTTACCTTGATTATAAGTGCGAAGAAAAGCGCAAGCAAAAAGATCTTGAGCGGTTGGGTGATGAGCAGGTCGAAGATAAATGACGTGAGGAAGGTGAATATCCAAGCCTCGGCCTTCTCCCGGCCGTACTCGAACCCGTACAACATGGTGAAGAACGCCGACAGGGAACATGTGGAAAACAACAGAAACCAACCTGCAGATTTTGGAAAAAAAAAACGAAATGAGGTACTAAGATTCCTCAGTCACTGATACAAGATAGTACATGCTACCTGAAACGTCTGACCTATCATATAATCCACCCAGTTGCTTGATCTATTTCCTCTTAATTATATTTCAGTCCATACCATGGTATGGATGAAATATATTGTGTTCTCTGATGTTTCTTCTTCTTCTTCTTCTCCTCCTCCTGCCAAACAGTCAAAGGGATTCAACTCTGTCATCATTCAGCCAAATGACTTGAAATTTGGCATGGAGGTAGAGTGCACCAATACCCCCAGGCTTTTTTTTCATTTTTTTGATACATGCCTTTGAAAAATTTTTATGAAGGTTTTTTGGGGCATTTTTCGCCAAAAATGGATTTTTGGATCCTGAGCCCTGCTTTTACAACCAAATGATCTGAACTTCGGTATAAGGGTACCTTGAACATGTGTCTACAGAGTAGCAGTCACATATTTGGCATACACCACTTCCAAATGACTCATTTGGGGGACTTTAATGGTTATTTTCAGCAAAAAAAGGGCCAAAAGTGCTATACCCGTTCCATGTTCTATCTAAAGAATGGCCCATTCCATCTGCCATTGGCAATGGAACACGTGTTCCATTGCGGGTTACCTGAGGTCACATTGCACGTAAGTCGTGCGTAATGACCCACACATTCAATTTTATGTGCCTTAGACCTTCAAAATGTATCAAATCTCATCATTGTTAGTATTTGCATACCTCTAATAAGATTAGTAAAGCTTTCGAGATTCAATGTGCTTGTTCTTGCATCTTTGTTCTCAATTACATAGCTACTATATAATTCATTTATTTGAGAATCTTTGCCAGTTTTACACTGGAGTAAGTTTGGAATAGTCCACGTGGGAGGGAGATGGACTGAAATATGGTGTATTTGCTCCCAAGCAAATGTCGGCCTCTCTAGTTAATAATATGTTATGTTCCGTCTAGATGTTTTACATTCATCAACATAATATTGGCTTTCATAAAATTGTGATTGTGTTGATCGATGGTAAGGCCATGTTGATTTGATCATATGGATGACATCCTCTGGGAACCTCAAATGATTTTGGCATTCTACGACATTGGTGTCGTTTTTAAATAATTTTTTGCAACTTACGGTTGCACATTTTGCAACTGTTTTGTATGATTTACAGTATGGTTGAAAACTTTTTTTGAAACGGCCGATGCGCGTGCAGATGTCATCCATATAATCAAATCAACATGGCCTAAACTGTATTTAGATAGAGGCCTACTATGCAAAATCTTCATGAAGATATTTTTTGTTCTCTATATCTCTATATCTATGCCTTTACACGTACGTCAACATATTTGAATAGCTAATCAACATAAGCCATAAAATATGGATGTATGGCCAAAACAATGTCTTCACTTACCGAAGTAAACACACCACCAGGGAAGGAGGCATTTCTTCTTTTTCTTTGTTTGCTGAGCAGTTGGCATTTCAAACACCGAGGAACCTGCCGAAAGTGAAATTAGAAATTACATATTTGAAACGACCCTCTACTATTTTGTTAAATGTTGCTAAATGACAAATATATCATTTAGAACAAAAAATAAAGAATGATATGCGGTAGTTGTTATCAAAACTTTCTTATTGCTTATAATAAAACTTGAATCCTAAACGTAAAGAAAAATAGCCTCGGACACTGTTATCATCTTGTATCTTCTCACCATCAGTGTCGTCTCCTGTTCTACTTCCCTCGCGGGAACTTCCAACTCTCGCGAGACTATGACGTCCCTGACTGGAGCTGGCGTCAGTCACGTGATCGTCATACCCTGAGTCAGCGAACTCGCTCCATCTCCGAGCCCCGTGCGGCCGGGAGGTGGCTGGCCGGATCGGTGTGAAGTCTTTGACGAAGTTAGCTGCATCATGATGCTGACTCTGATAAACCTTGCCGTAATTATAAGCTGATACAGCAAAAAAAAACACAATAATTCACACTCTCTTACGCTTATTCGCTTCCAGCTATCAACAGGAAATCTCATTCAACAAATAAAACCCAAGTTAACATGTTAGTTCTACAAATATGAGTTGCCTCGATTTTTTCTGGCACTCATATTTTGAATTCTTCCAACAACGATTCCATGCGAAGTGACATTCAAAAACACTAAAATTGAATAAAACATGTATCCAACATTTACGTATTACTTTTTGCCAACAGAGAATGCCTGACATGCACCCATATTAGAAATGCAGATACCAAAATAGAAATGAAAGTGAGTCGGTAAGTGAGCGAGCGAGTGAGTGAGCGAGCGAGTGGCAGAGTGAGTGACTGGATGAGAGTGGCTTAAGTGAGTGAATTATTGAGTGAATTAGTGAGTGGGCGATTGACTGAGTGACTGAGCGAGTGGGTGAGTTAGTTAGTTACTGAATATTGAGTGATAGTGACGTAACTAATTGAGTAAATGAGTGAGTAAGTGAGTTTATTAAACATTTTCCTTCCGCGTCATATGAAAACCTTACCAGAAGCAGGAGTTGCGGGTCTAATTTTCTTCCCCCTGGGTCTGCAGTACCGGAAAATCTGCACGATAGCCAGGTTCACAGGAAACACGATCAGAGCGCTCTGTATGCCGATTATCACCTGTCAGGAAAAAGATGGACCAAAAGTGTACATGAGCAAAAGACCAGAGTAAAACGTTTTCGCGTGGTCACGTTCGTTATAGGTCGTCGTACAAATTTATTATCTTAGACTGTTAAGGTAGCCTGTGACAGAACGAAATGTCTTGATCATGAGTTAAAGACAGCTGAATTTTGTGCGACATATGTACGACTTATTTTCACACAATACTCATCTTGACCTGAGCGATGTGAGGAAAAGTCGTAAAGTGCCTTTCCCAATGGAGAAAAATCGACGACATGGCAGGGGTCGAACCCGGGACCTCTTGGTTCTGAGACAAACACTCTTGGTTCTGCCACACGACCCAATAAGAGCTGCTTGGAACGCGATATAGTAAGGCCACTACTGTCTTTCTGTATTTCACACCAAATAATCTCTCCAAATAAAACTCCTTTTTATGTTTACCGAAGGAAAACATATTGTTTTTACTCAATTTCTTCTTCTTCCGATCCAAACACTGACCTCTGACTTGGCCAATGACCTGATTTATTGACGTCTCTCGTAATGGTAACTGGTGTTGGGTTACATAATGATGTAATTTCATGGTCTGCTCTGCTCCTGTATACTAGTAGTACATGTATGTGAATATGTATGAGTAAGAATTAACAGAGCAGACCATGTCCAAAGGTAAACATTACGAATTTGCATTGCATTTGCATCTAGTTCATTCTAGTCATCGTGACTTACTTGTTCCCAGTTGATGGGGATCTGTATGGCGAACCCCAGGACGGAGATGGGAGACGGGCGCTGGAAGTTGCCTCCCCTCCCGAAGAACATGATGTTGACGACCATGGAGCAGAGCAGCAGAGACAGGCAGCAGGAGGCGCGCTGCACCCGGGTGAACGGGCTGCGGGAAAAGACAAGCAGAGGAACGAAGTTTTATTCGAATCTGTGACAATGTAACAGCCTCAAGTTTAATTCTGGACGTCCGGTGTAAGTCCGGACTAATTCCGTATCTCAGCAACCGTTCATCTAGATGGGTTAATATTGTGATATAAAAGTAAAAATAATGTAAGAAATATGTATACGTAGCAGAATTATTCACAGAATTCTGGCTCTAGTTCCCAGAATTCTGCAGAATTCTGACTGCAGTCCTTTTCCGAAAGGAGCCACGTGGCAAGCTTCACTGGGTCAATCTACTGACTCAGAGGAAGATCAGAGTGGTTTGTCGAAAGCTCTAGGTGAGAGATCTTTCTTTATGTTGGATTGCACTTTAAAGTTCTAACTTTAAACGTGTGACTACCAAGTTGAACGTTAACACAGATGAACCTTTATGATAATCTCCTACCTTGTTGCCGGCCTTCCCAGCACGGAGTACCACAGATGTCCGTCTCGGAAGTTTTTAGACATCTTGCTGGAGAACAAGGTGCCGAACCTGGTCAGTTCCTCGTCCGTTGCCGCCACGAGAATCCGGTCCACTCTACCGTCATCCTCCTCCACAGCCAACCACCTGGAACATTTTTTTTTTTATATTCCAAGTTTCAACATTTCATGACCATGGCGTGGCGACGAAACAAGTTACAAAATGTCATCAAAAATCATCATCATCATCATCACCTCTTGGTTCCGAGTCGAGCACTCTACGCCACACGACCCCACCATTAGCAAAGAGCTGTTCGTATGAGTGCGTTAGATGGAGGACGTATCCAACATTAAGAATCAGTTGAAAATTGCGAATAGAATCTGGAAGACATAACCGCACTTCTCTGGAGCAAAGACTTTGGCAATTTTGCAGTTTATTAATAAGTTCACAATGTAAAGTAGAACACGAGGTACATTTTTATTGTTGATTGTTCTTTGTATGATAGCGAAAGAAGCACTAACTTTTCGATTGTGTGTTAAGTAAATTTTCCCATTTGAACTATTTTGATAGTATAGTAATTTTCCTTACTTGTTGCAGAGGAAAGTTGTCATGGAATCATCCTGGGTGTCAGTAATGATGATCTTGTCCAGAAACCTGCAGAAAAGTCAAGACAGTGAAGAGACATATACATGCAGCACTCACAGTTACATTTGAGTGAATTCAAAGAATGTGACTACAGATTTCTTTCAGTCACTGACAAAAGGTAGTGGATGCTACCTGAAACGTCTGATCTTTTTTGTTAAATCTGTTCATTTGCTTGAATCACTGCTAGGTATCTCATTACCTGGATGTCTAAATCTTCAAGAACTGATTCAAGAATACTGCCCTCAAGAGGTATATTACAGCATAATACCTTAGCCCTATTCAAACGGGGGGAGGGTACTTTGAGCCAAATGTTATATCAGACATCGTCTAAATGTCTTGTGATAGAGCCACCAAATCTTAGTGACTTTCTTGAAAGATATTTGGCAATAACTTCGCATCTGTGTGATCATTTGACACGAATGTCTTTGAGGTATTTTTGCGAAATTTATTATTTTTGGGTTGAGGAGTAAAATTGTCAACTTTTTAAATATCAATGAAATGTAATTTTAGGTAATTTTAATTCATAATTTATGCTAATTTAATGTGATTTGTCAAAATCCAAGATGGTGGACCATACCATTACCTCAGCTGTGACAAGGCTATTTTTTCTAAAATTTCATCACTAGGGTTTTATTACAATAGGGTTTAACATTTGTTTTTTTTTAGAACCAGATGTTTGTGAAGCTCCTTACCAAGACGGATCGTGTCCCCGGTTGTCGTGCCAGACGTGCAGTGCCATGAGGACACCTAGCGGCCGGCGTGACGTCACCACGAACGTGTCGACCCCGCCTTCCATGAACGTGACCCGCGTGACGTCATCCAGCGTGTGTGGCCCGGATGTACCGTACTCCCCGTGAAGGATGATGGACACCTGTTAGCAAAAGGTCAAAGGTTGTAGAAAAAACAGATATTCCAGGAACGAACCGTAAAAATACCCGTAAGCTAAACAATGTATAGGGTTTGAACTATGAACCTATACGATACGAGTAGCGTTTGCATATATGCATATGGTTTAGCACGATAACTCAAAAAGCTATGAATGGATTGCCATGGAACTTTGTAGGTGTAAAGGACTTGGTGAGACCTCGAATCGATTAGATCTTGGACTTCCTAGCGGTTCGTTGAGGTACTACAGCAAAACGTCAAGTTTAGATATCTCGTGATCTGGACATGATAGGGTCACGACTTTGGACGATAGCTAGCTTTAGTCGAAATGATTAACATCATTGTCGAAGGTACGAAGTATTGGAACCCTAGTTTTCCTGATTGGATTTGTTACAATTGCACGTGAGATCGTGTGGTGTAACGGTAGAGTGTTCGGCTCAGGACCAAGAAGTCCCGGGTTTGGATCCTACCTTGTCCCCGATCTAGTGCCCTTGGGAAAGGCACTATACACTTCACACAGGTGAACATGGGTACCAACCTTTGGTTAGGGACGTCCCTCGGATAGGACGTTAAATGGAGCTCCCGGGTTTAGGGCGAGCCATGTGTGATGGTCCAAATACTACTATCTAAAGATTCACTACGGACCCCAGGAAGAGTATTGTAAAAATTAATGGAGATCTCACTAATGGAGATCCTAAATAAACAAACAAGCAGTTCCCTACCTTAGCAGACGTGCTGGCGTCCGCCCTCGCTCCTGTGAACACCAGGACTTGATACACATGGCTGCGACCGTCCGCACCTCCCAGCACTGTAGCACCGACCTGTGGACCACATGAATACCGTGAAAATACACAACTTCTTGTACGATCAATGCACTTTGTAGTGTCGCAAACTTCCAATAGTGTTTGCGGAGACACAGAAAGTTCTACCTTCCTTTAATGAAATTTCGTCACATTCGAACAGTAAGCAGTTCCTTACTGATCATACTAACACTGATCTAGCATTTGGCACTGGGCAGTATAGCATTTGGCTAAATATAAAAATAATTTAGAAAAATATGTATTATAAAAATATTGGTCGTTACTATAGCTATGGTGGTCGAGATCGTAATAAAAAAATGTATTATATTTGTTGCCATAGAAAAATTCCAGTGCAAAATAAGCCTAAAAACATGAAATTAGCCAAAAGAAAGAAAGGAAGAAAGAAAGAAAGAAAGAAAGGAAGAAAGAAAGGAAGAGAAAAAGAGAGAAATAAAGAAAAAGAAAAAGAGAGGAATAAAAACCTTTGTAGCGTCCTTCCTGTCTTCCCTCCGAGCCCAGATCACAAACAGCAGATAGATGCCGACCACTACAGCGATAGTGACGACCACACCCGGGTTAGAGCTGATGTCTTTAAACCCTTCCAGAGCCTTCAGGATGTTCAGGGAGTTCGGAGCCACGAAGAACTGGAAGTCTGAGCCGAACGCCGTCAGGTGGTTACACAGGCAGTGAGTGACTGTGTCTGTCGTCAGGGGGCCGACCTGAGAGAAGGATCATTGCTATTGTTAAACGTACAAAGCGTATTCATGTTAACCTTCGCAGAAGGAAAACATATTGCTTTTGCTCAGTTTCTTCTTCTTCCTCTTCTCCAAACAAATACTGTAATTCACTTTATGTTCATGGTAGCAAAATTTCACGGTCGGAGAAAAATGGACATGTTCACGGAACTATATGTTCACGGTGGTGACAGGTGCAGAAAAAAGAAAGTCCAGGAATTATTTGTTAACTGTAATGATAGGTTCACTGTACAGAAGCAACAGTGAAAACAGTGAACTTATCAGTACAGTGAACAAATCAGGAATTACAGTAAATAAAATGGTCAATGATCTTTACTCGACGTCTGTCACCATAGTAACAAGTACTGTATTTGGTTACATTTTGAAGCAGAACAGAGCTGGAGAAGCCCTCACAATATACATGAATGTATTCGGAACATTGTTGTTGGCATTCTACTGCTCTGTTTAGTCTTATTCTAAACAATGTTCCCAAGAATACTCACGTTGATACGTCTAGTTTAGTAGAACATATTTGACTCACCTCACACCCATCTGACTTCCACATCTGCTCCGTGGTATCGAAGAAGAGACATGTTGACCTGAAGACCCGGAAGGTGTAGTTCAAGACGAAGTCTTCGTCTCCATACACTGGTTCAGACCGGTTGTCCTGATTCACTCTGTGTGTTTCAAACTCTGTGCTGTTGTATGGGACATGTTCTACACCTGCGAAACAAATAGGCATCATGTCTACGTATAGGCTAAAATAAACTAAAATACAAACTATAATCGTTAGTGCAAATGAGCATTTTCCATAGATGAAAATATACTTTATTAAGCAAGAAGGTTGATATGTCATCTACCACTAATGTTGAAAATGTTTAAGTGGCTGTGCCAAACACGAGTAAAGCAAAAGTGGAAAAACGTGGATAAAGTAAAATACAGAGTCAATGGTGTCAAAAAGGTTTACTTTCTTTCAAATTGGTTGAACCGTAACGAAGGACTATGTTCTAAGAGGCATTAAGGAGGCCATATATACGTATATTTGGGCACTCCAGCTATCACTTAACAGACGGTGGTCTGGACGATATAAACTACCTGGCACTTTTGTCAAGACGTACCAGGTAGTTTAAAGTCTCGTGTGAATAAGGTCACGTGTTTGTAACCGAAACTCTTGCAAGATTACGTTTTGAAGTGATTTGTTATTCATTAACATGATGAAGGTGACAATGGTCGTTGAAAATTTGATACCTGTGTAATCTTTATGTTGGAATAAATTTCGACATTTTAGTAGGTAACGATTCGGAAGTCATTGAAAAATGTTCTTACCGACAAAGTATCGTTGTTGGTTCATCTCGCGTAACCACTCCGCAGAAATCAACCACTGGTAAGGATCAGACCTGATCTCTGTGTTATTGCCAAGAGGAATGGAGTACAGCTGATCCTCTTCCAGTGGAAGTGTCGTGGTCAGGTTGTAGACCTAGTGTCACGGAAATGAAAAGAAATCCATAGTGGGTGTCACTTGAAGACATACGAAACATGTCCAGATTATGCATGATGTACAAAATGACTGATAAACCTATGGACGTACCAACTACTAAGAACCTAATGTCAACTCAGAAAAGAACAAGGAATAGTTATTCCTTCAAGTACCAGAGGTATGAACCAAGGATTAAGGTGTTCAAAAACTCATTCGTTCCTCGAACTGACACGCAGTGTGGAACTCGCTGTCACCAAGTAAAGAAGGGGCATTGTCATTAGATGGCTTTAAAAATGTTTAGAGTTAGATTTTCAAGGGTTAGGTGCAACAAGCCGTTCTGTGTAATGTAGCCAGCTGCCGCTGCGCCGCGTGCCTGCGAAGCTGGTGCGTTGCACCGGATGGCGGTTATACCTATCCTCTACCAGGCTTCGGGAGGCGGCTGGAAAGTGTAGAGATCGGTCAAATATAGAGATATTATGCCGAGGGAATTGGCCATGGTCCGCTAGAGAGTACATTTTGCCGCACCCGAAGCCTTGTAGGGAGCAGCAAACTGTTCTCTCCAGGAGACCAACTCTTCTGGCATGCTATCTCTCTATTTGGCCGATTCCTACTCTTTCCAGCCGCTTTCCGAAGACTTGTATAGGCTAGGTTACACCAGTTCTTTTGATACAGATACAGACCTCCCGGGTGGGCGGGTGTTGACTGCGAAGGTACAGGCGGACATGGACGCCGGTCTGGTCGGGGTTTATTGATATGAGGACGGCGCTGTCACCGGCACTGTCCGTCAAGTTAAACTCGTGAACCTGGGGAGGAACAAAAAGTCTTGTGATGTTCTGTAGTCTACTTTCAACAGAAATCTGACACCATATTAAATACGACTTGTATTAGGTAAAATGGAGGAAATCGTTACCTGACTTCCATCGTATCCAGAACTTTGTCTATCTAATATATAGTATGTAGTTTTGTGGCTGGATGGGTTAGGATCAGGCAGGGTTAAGGATAATCTCCGCTTACCCAAGAACACAACTTCATTTCAGTTAGTTAGTTCTTTTGTCGATAATTCACTAATTTGAATTGTTAAATGCGTTGATAGAAGGACGCCTTTATACAAGAATCTTAAGCTTTCGGCTTCCTTTGCAATATTATATTTACTAGTTAATGTATTTTTTTTAAGTGAACAAAATTAATAATAAATAAAAGAACGGGAGAAGACGGGGGAAGAAAATAATCTCATCCAAACTCTGCTTGAAGAGTTTAAATGTCACAAGACCCTCATGAAAGGAAACATGGACGATAGACCGTACCGACATGGCGTCCTGTCCTGACGTCACGGTCGCCCCCCGCTGGGTTCGGACCTCCACGCTGCCGTCCTTCCGCCTGGTGACGACATCGATCGTCTTCTGCAGGTCATTGACCTCCAGAGCTCCTGCGTCACTCCGGAACTGCAGCGACGCGACCGTGGTCTTGATCTGGTCGGAGTTCCCGGCGTAGGAGTACGGGTTAAGCGTCGTCTGGTAGTTCTGGAGAAAAGAGGATGGACGTAGGGATGAAAATAAATGAGGGCCTGCATGGGGACTCCAGGCAACGCTCTACGCTAAATTATGAGAGCCGGCTACGTACTACGCTGAATTCAAGAGGCCTCCCCATTACGTTTTATGAAAAGATTCCAGATAGCTACAACGTATTGCCTAGAACTAAAACGGCGAATCACGAACTAGCTATGCAAAATGCGCAAATTACTAGTACGCTCTACGTTGAATTAGACCGGACCGTCTACGCTCTACGTAGACTTAAAACGGCCGATTACGCTCTACGGAAAAGGGCATGCGGGCCCCCATGAATGAGGGAGGGAGAGTTTGGAAGTCATTATAAATATCTAAGTGGTATTGGTGTTTTCTTGTCGGAGATGTACGCCACGTAATTAGTACGTTACAGTGAAACTGCACACAAATGAGGTACAATGTCTTTGATAACGTACGTGTATCTTCTGTATTACGTATCTTCTGAATGGCCTGTATTGTATTTAATGTACAACTTGAAGTAATTCGGTGTCTACAGCGTAAATGAATTGGAAATAAAAGAGAGTAGATCTACTACATATCAGTGACTTACTTCGAACCCGACGGTATCCGGACAGGGATTTCCGAACAACACCGATGCGTCCGGAATCCGGAACCATGTCCCACTGTCATCAGACGTCCGGACGATCTGTTCCCCCATGTCCGGACAGTTTTGTTTCTGCAGCGCCATTTGAAACGGACCCTGAACGATCACTGTCGGACTCTCGTTCGGCCGTTTCCGAGTCAGGACGAGCTCGTTCAGGACGTTAACAGTTTCAAATATGGCCGTCGTGGCGTTTTTGGTCTGACAAGAAATTCAGGAAAGTTTTACACAATTTACAAAGAGATCAAATTTTTCAGCGACAACTGTCAACTTCATCGGAATAAATAATGACCAATCACTCACAACGTGATCTCGCGGGAGTTCACGTTCAGCGTAAATAGTATGATTACTACCAACATAGATGAACTTTCATGATAATAGAAGAACAATTGCACATGGTACAATGTATGGCAAAACAAATGAACAAATAGAAAGTATAGAAGAAGACCTAATATAGAATAAGACCTAATAAATCCAGTTACTCAAATAATAAGTATTATATTAGTATTATATATACGAAGCCATACGAAGCACACCCTAGGCAAAAAGCCAATGTTTGGGCACATTCTTTAGATAATACATAAAGATTAGTAATAGTATAAGAACACTGCAGTTAGCACGATTCATCTCAGCCGTACCAAATTTGACACACATGTGTTCGAATGTATCCTTAGCAAATCTGGGTAAGGCGGCATTTTAAATTTTTTCCCAGGTACTTCTAGTTTTAGACAAAAGTTTACAGGGCAAAATGGGGCAATACCACTGGACTAACTTACACAGGCATGCAGTATTCTACAATTTATTTCCATTGGGAATTGTTGAAGTTAATCCAAACAAGCAAAGTATTGACAAAACGTCGTGACAAAAATCACGTGACCTACATACCTTTTCCAGCTGTCCTCCAGAATTGTCCTGACCTTTGACCTTCTCTGAGGTTGCCGCGGACCCTTGCAGAACATTAATAGCAGCTGCAACACAAGGAACATGGGGTATGTTTTCATGACAATATTAGCATAACATCGGACAATAACAGATATAGAGCATTTATGCAGGTCCCTGTGTATTTGTAACAGTATAAAGTATATGTCTTGAGTATGTTTTGTGTCAGCAGGACGATCCATGTATTTATAAAAAATATTCATAAAGACTCAGTTATTATCGTTGTGCGTCGACAAGTGTCTGCAGGACAATCCATATATTCATGAAATATTAATTAACCCTATCTAGACCGGGGGGGGGGGCTAAAAGTGCCCGCGCCAACTTTGATGTCACTTAGCGTCTGAACGGCTAGAATATTGTTGGCAACAATTCTGTATCATTGGAATATAATAATAATTTTTAGTGCTGCCATGGCAACGGGTTTCTGGCGGGTATTTTTTGCTAAATTTAGTAATTTTAGTTTCAACATAAGAATTTTACGGGTTTTATGTCATGTTACACATGGTTTCTAATATTAATAACATCCCATATAATTTCAGGTAAATTTTATAATTAGAAATACATAATTTATGCTAATTTGATGACGTCATTGGCCAAAATCCAAGATGGCGGACCACATCATTAGAACAGGTATATACAGGTTATTTTCCTCAAAATGTCATCAATACTTACATTTTTTTACATTTCATATGAACGTCTTTAGTCTGTTTACAATGTATTTTAGGCTTTATCCAGAAAAAAACTATTTTTGAAAATTCAAGATTGAGGGTCCAAAGTGCACCTGGAACACTTTTTTCGGCACCTGGAACACATTTTTTCGACACCTGGAAGACATTTTTCGACACCTAAAAGACATTTTTTCGGCACCTGGAAGACATTTTTTCAACACCTGGAAGACATTTTTTCGGCACCTGGAATACATATTTTCGACACCTGGAAGACATTTTTTCGGCACCTGGAAGACATTTTTTCGGCACCTGAAAGACATTTTTCGACACCTGGAAGACATTTTTTCGACACGTGAATACATTTTTTCGACACGTGGAATACATTTTTTCGGCACCTGTAAGACAGTATTCGGGCACCTGGAAGACATTTTTAGGACACCTGGAAGACATTTTTTCGGACACCTGGAAGACATTTTTCGGCACCTGAAAGACATTTTTCGTGCACGTGGAAGACATGTTTTCGACGCCTGGAAGACATTTTTTCGACACCTGGAAGACATTTTTTCGACACCTGGAAGACATTTTTTCGGACACCTGGAAGACATTTTTTCGGACACCTGGGAGACAGTTTTTCGGCACCTTGAAGACATTTTTTCGGCACCTGAAAGACATTTTTTCGACACCTGAAAGACATTTTTTTCGACATCTGGAAGACATTTTTTCGACATCTGGAAGGCATTTTTTCGACACCTGGAAGACATTTTTTCGGCACCTGAAAAACATTTTTTCGACACCTGGAAGACATTTTTTCGGCACCTGGAAAAAATTTTTCGACACCTGGAAGACATTTTTTCGACACCTGGAAGACATTTTTTCGGCATCTGGAAGACATTTTCTCGAGCACCTGGAAGACATTTTTCGGCACCTGGAAGACATTTTTGGCACCTGATACACATTTTTTCGACACCTGGAAGACATTTTTCGACATCTGAAACACATTTTTTCGACACCTGGAAGACACCTGTGGCCAGTTCACAACATTTTTTGGCTGGAATTTTCTAATTCGCTCACGCGCACTAGTTTGGGGGTCTTCAGAGGATGTCATCCATAAAATTAAGTCAATGTGACCTAAACCTGACAAAAAAACGGTTAAATTCACCTGTCATCATGAACTTGGCTGACTCTTCCATTTTAGTCGAGCCGAGTTCTTCCGTGGGAACAGACTGTAGAAATGACGCCATGCTCTTCAGCGCATCGGAGGCCGCCACCTGGAAACAATAGAATGACTTGTACGTGATGACCGTGAACTTTTGAGAACTGGTCACACTTACTTGCGACGCGGATATGACTGGAGTATTTACATTCAAACAGACCATAAACTTGCAATGCTTTGTATTGAGCTAGTACCTGTATGTATATTTACTCCGTGAATGAGGTCATGACCTCCGAAAAAGTATTGACATTGACGAAGTCTAAACAGTTGTGTGTTCGCAGCTGTAACTCGCGATTGTAACTGTGCTGCATGGACATAGTTCAGTACGTTGTCTGCTATTATGGTATAGTTGATATAGTTGTTTGTGTTTTTTTTTGCATTCGGTACCGTGGCGAAAATTTTAGGTCCCTTTTTCTGGTGGGATTTTGCAACAGGTATTCTGTAGATGTTATGGATGTGCGGTTTTCTCAAGCAGATGTTCCGATCATGGTAGTTGCGCCATGAAGAGAGTCATCAACGCAGACAAACGCATGAGCGGACAACCTGCGAGTAAGGTGATAAAATTCGTGTGAAGTGCTTTTCCCAAGGGCACCAGATCGATGCAGGTTTCGAACTCGTAACCTTTTGGTTCCGAGTCGAACGGTCTGTCGTTACGACACACACACAGACACAGAGAGAACAAAGCTAGTGTATCTGACAGTCACCTGTGAGTCTGTGGACACCTCCTCCCCGACACTGGTCGCCTGTCCCAGCGCGCCGGCCACCAGGTTCACTGACGTCACGCTCTTGGCCTGGACACTCGTCAGCGCCGACACAACCGCGTTACGGGCCTACGGAGGGATAGATCGGTCGTCAAACACCAAGCCCCTACGACCGAAGTTTCTGGCGATTTTTTTCTAAGGCCACACCAGGTTAATTTTATCGGTGACATCCTCCGTATACACCAAATCTAATGCGATAGGGCGAAAAAACAAGGCGGGCCAAAAAATGCAAGATTTCTATATAAATTCTTCAAATTTTGACATCATAAACCTTGTTGAACAAGACTTTTTTTTCATTCAGCAGCAACATCACATATAAGAAATGACATACAACAGTGCAGCAAAGTAAAATTTAAAGTAAAAGACCAGCAATAGGTAATTACATAAAATATTAGTCTTAATACAATAGAGCGACAATTTCTATTTCGAAATATAGTATTTATATGTATATATGTTGCCATACATATCTAGAGAGATAACACGCCGATGGAGTTTAGCAATCCAGTTTACAGTTTGCCGGAAAACTACTTCCAGCCGCGCCCTCAAGCCTGGTAGAGGTTATTCGAATACCATTTTGACCATAGTATAACCTGAAAAGTCTATAAAACTCACCTCAGTTGCTGCTGATTTCGCGTCCTCCGCGGTTCCGTTCGAAACGGAGTTCAAGACGGAAGTGACGCTGTTGGACAACTGCACCACAGACCGGAAGTCTCCCTGACGTACGAGTTTACCCAGGGTGCTGTTCGCTCCCACTACCAACTGTGTTGCCACGCTGGTGGACTCACTGGCGGGAAGGTTGAATACCTGACAGGGAGAGAGAACATTCAGACCAAAGCATCGCGAAGAAAACCTATTCTAAAAGATTGCAATGTCTAACATAAACCCTACTACGTATAGATACATTTTTGGTTAATTCCTATAACGCTGCATTATGTAAAGTTAGAACGAACAAAAAGTCAACTTTCTGGCCATTTCTTTACAGAGTTAGTAGAATTAAAATAAACCCTACTTCATTCCAAATAAGTGTTGTTAAGGGAGTATATATAGCGGCCAAAATACGAGTGTGTGTAAAATCTGGAAACACAGCTGTCAGTCAGGTCTGTTTACATTCTGGTACTTTGTGCTGTAAAATAAGTGAACCTCGTGTTGGCAGTTTTATTGCCAACAATAAACTTCAGCGATGTACAACAACAACACAGATATGTGGAAAACTTGAAGTTTACATGGCAATCACATGAAGATTTTATCAATCAAAATATTTCTTTTCGTCCAGACATTTCACGTAATGCCCCTTTAATATACATTAATTTTATCCACTTTCAATAGCTTTGACAGTGACATGAACATATTATGTAGTCTTCTGAACAATAAAAAACAAAATATTGTCATATTTTGACTGTCGGAGTGGCTGTAAAATTTACGTCTTTACCTTCACAACAGTTTGGACGGAAGATGTCGCTCCCAGAGCGTCTGACACGTCGGCGCGGATAATAACGTTATAGTCACGTGATTCTAAGCCAATAGGCAGCAGGACTCCTGACAACTCAGAATCCTGACCAGTATGGAGGATAGAGAAGACGTCACCCGTTGCCGTGGAGACGGAGGCCAGCCTCTCCGCGCCCGTACTGTACAGGAACGTGTAGGTCAAGGGCAGGTCAAGGTCGGAAAAGCCTGGCGGGAAAAACACAATAAAGATAGGGTTGGTATGAAAGTTCATTTGTGTTGGTACAAGTCATTACTCCGTATCTTTAGAAGGGGTCAAAATCCTCGATTCTTAACCACACTTCTTTGCAGGAGGGGTGAAGGAGGTGGTCTATATAAGAGCTCACAGACCTACCCTGAACAGAGACGGGGGGCGACACAAGTTGTCTGGTGACGTGTCTCTGACGTCACGTTCTAAGAGTAGACGGGTCCATTCCGCGAACAAGATTGAAATTTGAAGGAGTCAGACGAATTTACAATTCTGTACCACACGTATGTACGTATTAACCGCTCGTTAACTATCATTAAACATGATTGTGTCTCATTAGAATAAGACGAATTCAAGTCAGCAAGGTGGCCAATTATTTTAGTCACACATTGTCATCATACTCCAGCTAACCAATCAGCTATTCCCATCTTGGCCCCCCATCAGCCTTTTTTGATGATTTCTTGTCATATCACCATCTGTACTTAACACAATTTTATGAACAGCTTTTATACACAGCATTTGTTTGCCATAGTCATTACATTAGTACTGCGTATCAAGTTGATAATGCTTTACTGTAGAGCATTGCACACCTACCTGTGCAGGATATGGTAAACTCTGTCACCATCACAGTTCCGTTTTCCGGAGAGACGCTGCAGCTTCCAGCGGCCGGAGGTTCGTTTGGCTGGAAGGTGTACTCCGCGAAACCTTCCCTTCCTGGACCCAGGGACACTGCCACTCTCAGGGTGTACTCTCCTATTGCCTGGGAGTAAAATCGTGAACAGCAAATCACCTACTACTCGGTTATGAGAATATGTGGACAGAAGAAATATTATACTTTTTCCAGGCTATGATAAAACTATTTTTTCACACACTCACTAGAAAGATAAGATTCTCTGTGAAGTATGACGGATGTGACCAAGCACTAACACGCAAGCTCTTCTTTGTGAAACTGCTAAAGGCGTTGCCAGGATGCTAGACCCATAGCATGCAAGGCCCAGAGTTAGTAAGCCAAGCCTTACTGAGAGGCGCTGTGGTTTAATTTCCTTTGGGGCATGTTGACTCCGGAGCCGAGGAACTGTCCTGTGTATGCCCCGGAAATCAGACTGCCACCTAGGTTACTAAAGGCGACACCTTTCGTCTGTTGCATAATAGAAAACATTTTGTCCACCGACCTTGAAGACGCCCGCCTGCACGACGACATCCGGCAGGTGCCTCCCCGTGGTGGTGTCGGTGTCCCAGAGGAGGTCGGCCCGTCCGAAGTCTGGCGGGGCTGCCCGGAGGGTCCAGTTGTACCGGACCGGCTCGTCCTGTCGGCAGCTGGGACAGGAGTACGCCGAGCTGAGCACCAGCCGCTCCGACGGGTTCAGCTTTCTCTCACAGTTACTTAGACATCTGGTAACAGGACATGAAATGTTAATTTTTAGTTGTTTAACAAAGACTTTTATGTAAGATTTATGTCTTTTATCCTGAATATCTATCTTGATTCCTGACTGTGACGGCTACGCAATCTAGAGGTTACTTCTAGACTAGTCACATCAGGGCTTTGTCCAGCTCGAAAGTTTGTACCGTCAACCCCAGGTCAACCCAATTCTCAAAAAATATTACTGTCAACGTGAAAAAAAACTCCGTCAATAATTACTTGATGAATATCTGCCTTTCTCGATCAGAACAAAAAAATCAATAATTCTCACAAGGAGACAACCCATTTTTTTCATTGTTTGCTCATCCTTTTCCAGTTGCATTGCAAGTGATAAAATTTTGTTTTCATCCTTGCTTTAACCCCCACAAATAGAAATATGGAAGAAACAGGGGACCTCACTAAGCATAAATACAGCCTCTCTAAATACTGTCGATTTAAAGGCATTCAATGCAGTTTCAGGGCGGCAAAATTGTATTTTCAGTCAGTTTTCTGGTGATTCCTTTACTGTACTATAGCTAAATTGAATCAATCCTATCCCATAGCATACTGATACCTATAAAAATGTGATGTCACTAACGGACAACGGTTGCTTGTCTTGTATCAAAGGCTAGTTCTAGCAATTCATGGGTGGTACCCCTAAAAAAAGACATACCTCACGTATATTATTTTTGGGCTATTTGAAAAGTATGAAATTCAGATGAGTTAAGAAATGGCAGTATATGCCAACATAAGATAGTCTTTATCCAGAATATTTTCTGTGTTGTTGCCCTAAAATTACATTGCATGTCTTACAAAACAATGGTGAATCCGATCAAAACCGCCAACTCACGTGAT
The DNA here is from genome assembly GCF_001625305.1 of Branchiostoma belcheri. Classification (NCBI taxonomy): domain Eukaryota; kingdom Metazoa; phylum Chordata; class Leptocardii; order Amphioxiformes; family Branchiostomatidae; genus Branchiostoma; species Branchiostoma belcheri. The sequence continues at coordinate 449,273 of NW_017803713.1, read as the reverse complement.
CTGCACGGTGGGAGATCCCGCGGGGAAGATCTGCAGGATCTGGCTGTACAGACCGGGATCTCGATCCGGGTACTCCACCTGCACGGTCAACGTCACTTCCGGTTCCTCGGGCGGTATCAGTGCGGAGGAAATGACGTAAGACTGTTGTGTTGTGCTGTTTCCAAATACTTCATTGCATGAGGTACCTTTGGGAGAAACAAGTCAAGTCAATCTTTATTGCACAACAATTGTAACGGGTACAATGCATGGCAAGCTCTTCAGTACTACATATCTAGCTAACATCTACTCTTACGTCTACAGTAATACCTACAAGTTCTATGTATCGTAAATAACATTATACTTTTTCAGAAAGGTAATATAGTACTTGTATATATATATATGGAACATGGCTTTCATGATAATGTATATGTCTTGAGTTCTATATGACATGGTGATCAGATAAATCCTGTGATATGTGATATGAGAAAGTTTAAGAACCTCTGCAAATATTTGTGATGGAAGAAAAGCAACTATCAGAAACAACCAGTTACACCGGGGTGTGAATGATTGTTACCTGTAAAAGTTATTCTTATTGAAAGTATAACTTCATTTTAGCTTTGATTTAAACAGATGTCTAACGCAAGTGATGCAACCAATGTAATTCTAGGATGACGAAATCGAAATAAATTCGCTAACTAAAGTTAACAACCATCTTGACGTAAAAGCTTATTATATTTACCTCTTATCACCAAAGATCTCTAAAATATTTTCCTACCTGACTCAGTTATGCACGACCAGTTGTACGTCAGTAACGTCGAATTCGTGACGACGGCGTCAGGGTCGTACGACGTCGACGCATCCACGACGACGTCAGACCCCATGTCCACCGACCTCGCCGACCCTCCCACGATGTGCGCCACCAAAGGAGACGCCCTGACCGTCAGCCACTGCGCCACCTTTCGCGCCACGCTCAGTCCGCTTTCCGTCTCCATGACGACGACCTCTAACCCCACGATGACGTTGCCGTACGGTAGGGTGTTCTTCGGTAAGGTAAGTTCAGACGCTGATGTTGAAACGCTGGGAGGGATGGCGATAGGGGTGAGAGAGTCGGCATCCATGGAGTACACCGCCCAACTAAGGCTTAGGGTAAACTCCTCTTCACAGTCAACTTTGATATCACTCCGCACAGTCAAGGGCTTTCGTCGCTGGACACTTGGAGCCGACCACGGGGAAGCCCCGCCCCCTTGTAACGTGACGTCAGGATAGCAGGAGGCACACGCGAAGGAGCCGTTGGTGTTGACGCACAGCTCGTCTCGGCTGCAGTTGTGGACGCCGGTCGTACATTCGTCAACATCTGAAGTTCGGAACAAAATACGAGACTGTTGCACATGGTCACTTACTCAAAGACAAACATTATTTGAGCCATACTTTGTCTTACACATTTAGACATCCAGCCATACATCTATAAATCCTGGGGTTAACATACTTTGACCATGTTACATAAATGAAGTGGTTAGATAACTTAAAGCAACACTGTCGATGCGAAAGACTACTTCTTTAAAATAGTATGGACACATATTGAGGTTCCTTCGAGGAGCAGTAAAAGGAACAATAAAGGGGAGAGGACAAAATAAACAAATAGGCTGATAACATCCAAGAGTCTACAGGAAAGAACTTTGTGGAAACCCTTGCCCTAACACACAACCGAGAGCGAAAGAGACACTCCGCCATGCAATAGGGGCTGTACGAGCAACCTGCATGAAGGAGCTCTGCAGAGCTGTGGGCGCTGTACCTCCATGGAGGTTATTCATACAGCCCCTTCTCCCACCATGCAGTGCGCCACCCACGACCCTGACTTGGGCTAAGGGGCCAAGGTACAGGGTACACCCATGGAATGCTTCGGTCCCAATTGGGAAAAGGGGCCCTGCCGGGTAGTTCCCGGACTGTTTTTGGCACTTTCGGGCGTGACCTGTACGCGGACCCGCCAGACATCCTGCGACTACTGGGCTCGTTTTCGGCCCGGCCGGGACCCGAGAAGAATTTAGTTCTGACTTAATTTCTACCCGAGCCCCGCTGACAAAATGACGTCGTGACCTAACCGTGAGAACACCGGGAGGTACCCCTCCGGTTGCCGGTCTACCGGTTCAAATTTGTTACGTCACAGACCAGCCGGGGACCGGCCAGGGCTACATCCCCGACGGGCACCGGCGTAATTGGGACCAAAGCATAAGACAGGTACTGAATGATTAGTATAACTGTCTGCAATGCTCCAGAAAGAAAACGTAACCCCAAATGTTAAAGCTGCAATGAAAAGCTCATGTTATCACCAGAATCTGTCGCTGGTGTTGCGATAGTAGATTTTCGTGTTGTTGTTGTTGTTGCTGCTACTCTTGTTGTTGTTGTTCTTGTTGTTGTTGGCGGGGGTGTTGTAAAGTTCAATCTTGTAGAAGTAAAACCAGTGGAGGTGGTTGATGCTAACATTGAAACGCTATCCCTTGTTGTATTGAAAGTCGCCGTTGGCGTTCTCGCTAAAGTTGACATGTTCCATGTTGTCGCATTTAGAGTACCGGGCATTGTTACTGGCAATGCCGTGCTGTTGAGGCGACTTGACGTGGCTGAATTTGCTAGAAAAGACGTATCCTATGAGTAGCTTACAGGACTAGTGACATAACTGTACCAATAATCAAATACAATCGATCATCGGTTGCCGCCGGAAAGTTATAAGATTTACAAGGACAATATTTACCATTGGTGCCAGAATCTAGCAGGGCCGGCAAGCGGCCAGTTCGTGCGGCAGACCAAGGCAGTTGTGCCCGCTGTCCTGGTTTAGCGCTCCGATGAGTTGTAGGCCAAGACGTTTATAGCCAGACCCAGCCTAGCCTACAACGGTCCGGAGTTCTAATTGTGGTCGGCGGGCACAACTGCCTTGGGCTGCCGAAAAAAAAACTGGCTGCCGGCCACGCTAGAGTCTGGCACCCGGTGTTAGATCCTTTGGAAGGGGTGGAAAACCTACCAGATGTCGCCAGCCTCATCGCTGTGCTGTTTAGCTGACTGTTTAGCTGTGATGTGGACGCGGGGGCTCTGCGTGTGGTTGGTGCCCCTACCGTTGTTGAGGCTGGGATGAAGGAAACAAAACTTTGAGGTATGGGCAGACGTTTCACAATTACATTGTTAGTTGGTATACAGTGAACCAGGAACAATTGCTCTAATGAAGATGACAGACAGTCATCGAAACGTCGGCTCTTGTTAAACAATTGGTTGTGAATAGAGAACTTTGCTATTCGGTAAAATGCACTGTTAAGAATGTACCCGGAAGCTACTGAATGCATTGACGAAAGGTATTAGATTCGTCATGTAGTCTTACAAGCACCTGTGTATGTCGATGTGTGGTTGTCCGGTGCTGGTGAACTGAAGATGAGTGGCACGGTCGTGTTAGGCGGTACAGCTCCGAGAATCGCACTCGTAACTTCAACAGCAGGAGAGTCTACCATAAAAAATATACATTTTACAACGGTCACAAGAAATAACACCAGTAAAGGAAATTGGTAATGTTTCAGTATTTGCATGATTGTAAAATATTTTGACTAGCTCTCTCGTCTTTCAGGCTAAACCGCTATCCTTCGGGGTACGGGTCATAGAAATTTGTCAAAATAAAGGAATAATTTACCAGGAAGATTAGGCTACGATAAGGTTACATTATTGTGGCCAATAATTCTCCCGATTTGGCTTTATTCTTAACTATTTTTGAAGCAACATTGCTAACCTGGTAGAGACTATGAAAAGGCCACTTATAATGCAGGGCACCGTTCAAAGAACGCGTTATGGCTATCCATACATGGATTTCAAAGAAACTAAACACAACACAAAGAAACACATCATGCTCACTTACCCTCATATACTTCTACCTCGCACAGCGACAATTTCCGGTTGCGGCCGGGTAGCAGCACCCCGACGTACCGGCCGGACAGCCCCGCACACTCCACCGTCACCGTGCCGCTACTCGCGGTCTGGTCGCCCCCGCAGGTCGGATTATACCTGACCGTCGTGGAGTTCCCCACGTGAAGCCGGAAGGGACTGAGTCGCTCCGAACAGCAGTCCTGTCGTTTTTTTTTTAAATCATTTATTAAAAACATAAAAGAAAATACAAGACTTCGATGGCGACACACTCAATTTAATAATGACACTTATATAATGCTTAGGTCACATTTCCAAACCGGAGCCCAGTCGGGCTGTTTGAATCAACAAACAAATAACAATACGTGTCAAGAATATACAGAAATAGTGCCGATGATTGTTATTAAAAAACATTTCTGTGTTTTGTTGTCTTTTATCGTACATTTCGTTCCCAAAAGCTGCCCGGCCGATCGAGCCCCGTGTGGGAATTGTGACTTCAGCATAAGCACCGCTGGCCATCGAACATAAAATAATTAACATGATATTATATACACAAAGATAATACAGAAATGTACACAAACAAACAATACAAAACAGACATATATTGGGGACAAATTAGATATAACTAAATGCGCTGTCTGACCCTCCATTCTCGTGACATTTCAAGAAGGACTCAAGTGTAATATGGAGGGTACGAAACGGTTATTTTTGGTAATGTTTCATTGCAAATTCATGCCCGAGGGCTAATTGGAGGAACAGAATAAACATTTCGTATTAAAAAACAATTAGTACACATAGAACTACTGATAACTACTAAGAAACTGCTGGTGAAAAACTATTGGGTTTGACTTCGTTTTGGAGACAGAGGAAGACAAAGGATCACACTTTTTCTGTAATTTGTGGGTTTTCGGATGTTAATAGGATCCTAGGAGAGTAGTTTTCATTTGTATATGTGTGAAACCTTTAGTAATGATAATAATAATAATAACCTTTATTGTACATTCATGCCCTGTCGGGCTAAGTACAGGTGAACAGATGAAATGGGTAATATATATGTTTGTAGTACATACAGCTCTAAAACTACACTAATACAGAGGTAATGAATTGTTCGGTAAGAAACATAATTTACCTGTCGGTTGAAGATGACGACTTTGTCGATACTGTGGGCATGCCCCAGATCCACGTACCACCAGGCGTTGCTGTTTTCGCGGGTGAGAGTACAAGAAGCACCCTCCTGGTAGTGCGAGTCTCTGTTCCCATCCACGGCTCTCCCCGGCACGCCTACGCTCTGTGTACTAGATTGCCACGTAGGACGTCCTCGTGCAATGTTCACAGCTGTAGGAATAAAGTTTCAAGTTTTATTAATAAAATCAGCCTTGCAGCCGGTTCACAAGTCAACCAAGCTGAATAACACTGATTTTTACAATTTTGTACATAGTAAATACAAATACACATTAACATTACAATTATTATACATATACAGACACACAAACAAACATGTTACAAAGCCACACATGGGCACTGAAAGTCCAGAGCGTCTTGAAAGTCATTACTGCAAAGACTCGTTGTACAGGCATAATGCCTTGTGTAAGAAAGAGTTTTTCAGTCTTTTTGTACGGGCTGCTGGTACTGTAAGTGCAGTTCCATTTCTAAGGTCCTCCCAGTGGCCGTTGTCCTGGCCGGTGGAACCAGGCCATGGAGAGGGTAACCCTCGTCCAGCATGTTCTTAAGTAGCTTAAACATAACAAACACTAGTAATACTCCCCTAGAACAACGAATATATCGGTACTGTGATCTAGGAAGAATCGAAGTTGAGAAACATTTTGTAACAGAATGTAAACTATACCACAAAGAGACAGTAGATCTTTATAATCTGATACAATCTGTTCCCCTTCTTTATACATATAAGCTGTGCAGATAAATTTATATTTCTAATGAGCTTAGACAAACCTTCTATATTGAGACATATCTGTTCTTACCTTTTTACCATTACTAAGAAACGAGAGGAAACCCGAATATACTTGATTGTAGCTACTTGACGATGTATATATGTAACGTTATCTATATTCTATCATTTTTGTGACCTGTACTTAACCTACTGGGTATGTGTGTACAATAAAGGTCTTCATTCATTCATTCATTCATTCAATATTTGCAAAGCAAATGCGTAATATTTACCTTCGCATTTGGTCTGCTCTGTTAATTTTTACTCAAACGCATTCAAATATATGGTGACAGGAGTCTAAATCCCTCCTGCTATAAAATTGCAACATGATGTAACCTAGCACTAGTTACCATGGTGACAGACGTCTGTTTCAGGTCATTGACCTCATTTGTTTGGAACGGAAGAAGAAGAAGAAGATAGAAGAGACAGGAACTGAGCAAATGTCTTCCTTCAAATGTTTTCCTTCGGTAAACATCATATATAATAACCCCCATTTTGGCTGGCAACATGTGATTAAACAGCGGCGAGAATTGGCAACAATGTCATAATCGGCAAACATTGCTAGGAAGAAAGACGGCCATAATAGTAAATGTGACCAGATACTTAGTAATCAAATTGTACCTCTTATGGACCTTGTATGGCGCCTATCCCTATGGCAGATTCGGATGGCGCCTATCCCTATGGCAGATCCGCTTGATGATAGAATGCTGTTGCCTTCCATAAAATAGATGGGCTCATGACGCTTCCTTTAGTAGTAACTAACTACTGTTTATCTTCTGCTCATTTCTATCTAAAGATAGAACAAATACGAGTAAGCTTACCTGGCTGAGACGTGTAAGTCGACAGCTGGGGGCTGAATGCCGGCGGCTGGGGCGTGGATGCCGGCGGCGGCTGGAGAGTTGATGTCGGCAGCTGGGTAGGTAACGCTGTAAGGCAGAGAATCAGTTCAGTTCACAATAAAGTAAGGTCCATCCATTCATTCATTCATAACATTGCAAAATGTGAGGTAGGTTACAGAATCACCTCGCATAATGATTGTAAATTTCTGAATGTTTCCTTCGGTAGCATATCATCCATCAGACCATTTACATGATCTATGTTAAGTATTAAACTGTATGGGGTTCCTGCTTTTTCACCAGGGTCAATTAAGGAAAAGAAGAAAATGTGAAGAAATGAAAATGAAGAGTCCATTTTTGTTCGCCATACCATACCTTGTGTGTTTAGTCATTTGTTCAACCTATATGACCACGTACATTTCATAATGAAGGAAACTTTTTTTATTCGCACGCTCGCCTTAGTTTTGGGGTTCCCAAAGGATGTCATCCATATAATCAAATCAACACGGCCTAGGATATTTTCTTTCTCTATTTGAACACTGTACTGGTTATATTTATGTTAGAAATCGGTAAAATAAATGAACTAACCGTCCGTGAACCACTGTGCGGCGAAGCCAGGTTCCACATAGCTGTAGTCTGAGTGGAAGATGACCGTTAAGGTGTTGGTGGTGGAGTTCAGCTGCGGAGGGATATCAGACCCGCACCACGTGCCCAGGTCAACTGCAGACTCACCCCGACCGTCTAGCACCTTCAGGGAAATAAAGGGGCATCTGTTTAGCCAGAAGAAACCAGTGCCAATTAAATTCTCCAACCTGCAGATTACAAAATAACATGACAAGCACCATCGACCTGTACTTTTTCAATTGTACCCTTGTCCTGCGGGGCCCATATATAAATGGGTTGCACCTACAGTATTATCTATACAGCACCCTGTATTTGTACGATTTGAGGGTGTTTCTTGTGCAACGCATCACACCGCAGCGAAACGCAACAAATGCGGAAGTAACTACCCCACCTGATTAAGACATCAAATTATTTTAAAATACATGTACTGTGTAAAAAAAATGCCAGCAGGACAAGGGCTAATGTTGATTTGTGTGCTTATTGTTGATTTTGTGATGTAAGTATACCTTTTTAAATGACTTCACTGTACCTCACACTGTACACTGTACTTCAATGTACGGGTTTGAGCCGTACATACGGGTTCAAACATCTATGGGTTAGAGCCTTGGAAGACTAACCCAGCAGGGCTAAAAAGTTTCGAAATAATGAAATGAATCAACTGCTACCTTGAGGTAGTCGTAGCTGCAGTCTGAATCAGCCTCCAGGGAAAAGTTGAGAAAAGACAGGTAGACCCGCTGCCGCGGGTCGAGAGTGATGATCCAGACACAGTCCAGGTCATTGTCGTAGTTCTCAGGATGTCCGGGGGACTTCATCATCCCATTCGGTGTGTTTTTAACACCGCCACATTCTGCCTCTGAAACCAGAAATCATTCATGTCAATTTCGCGGGTTCTAGAACACACCCATGCCGTGCTTCAATGTTGTAGTTTTGAGGATGTCCGGGGGACTTCATTTTCCAATTCCGTGTGTTTTTAATTCCGCCACAACCTGACTCTGAAAACAGAAATTATTCATGAACTTCGGGTTCTAGAACACACCCGTGCTTCGTTGTCGTAGTCCTCAGGATGTCCGGGGGACTTCATCATCCCATTCGGTGTGATTTCAACTACACCACAACCTGACTCTGAAACCAGAAGTTATTCGTGAACTTCTTAGGCTCCGAAAAGAGCGTTACCACTTTTATCTATTAGTAACAAAAAGTAGTTTTCTATCCCAGTGTGAATGGATCAAACATTACAATCATGTCTACTGTTTTTTTATTACGCATTGAAACTGTTCATCGACTATGCGAAACAAACGAATGAGGTTTTCAAAGATTATCTAAATTTAAAATCGCGATCCTCCAACAATTTTGGGCCTTCACACTACGTGACTAGTCTCTACGTACATGTATACCAGACTGACTACGAGGTTTGATAGGGATGAAAATTTTCCAGGGGAGTTCGGCTTCCAAAGGGGTTGACCAGGCCCCAAAAGAGGACCTGCAGGGGGGGGGGCTAGATCAATTTCGCATCCACATAGCCTAGCGGCGACCAATGGGTGACCAGCATTCGGGGGGTCCCGACAACGCTCTACGCTGAATTCGGAAACCTCTTGATTACGCTTTACGGTAAATTCCAAGTGGCTACAGCGCATTACGTAGAATTAAAACGGCGATTACGCTCTACGCAAAAATATTAGAGCGGTCTGTCTAGCACGCTCTATGTAGAATTAGAACGGCCTATTACGCTCTACGGAAAAGGGCTTGCGGGCCCCCCTTAAAGCTTCGGGTAGATGCTAACCTTCCCGTGGACATGACACTCTTGGTCCCCTTTTTTGCCAAATTTTGTGATCCGTATACCCCTTGGAAAGGCCTGGTGGAGGCTAACACATTACTATAATTGTGGGAATGAAATACGTACCTTTTTCACAGTGCAGACCTTCATATCCTGCAGTACAGACGCACAGGTACCCGGTGACGAGATCCGTGCAGGCTGCTCCATTCTGGCACGGGTTCGACTCACATTCGTCAACGTCGTCTGGAGGTGAAAAAAAACATTAGATTCTCAGAACCATCCTGGAGAAACAATATGGCATCCTTGTGGAAAGGACATCTACATTTGTATCATCTTTCCCTATGGATATAATTGAGTAAAGAGACTCTTTTATACAACCATTTCTTTCATTCAGGCGACGTTTCGGTAACCACTCATATGTGTCTAGATAATTATGTAAATATTGTACGTTTGGGAATGCATCTATATATAGCAGAGACACCTGTGCTGCAGTACAATGTGAACCAGTCACACTCGAACCTTCCGGCCGGTCCTCAAATGTTTTAAACATTAAAAAAAAGAGATTCTTTATTGACACAACAAAAAAGTACAGGGACTTTTATATGGTCTTCTACAACTTAACTAAAGATCTAACAAGACTAAATATCTTACGTACAGAGTATATGTATGATAAATAATCGGCTGGGACGACTTGTAGCCGAATTCGCCGAACGCCGACCTACTCTTAACCATGGTTGGGGCTCGGGAGGCTAAATTTATGAGTGTGTGACAAGGGCTTAGCGCTAGAGCTTATAGTAATGGCTAAATCTCGTAGGGGGCAACTGAGCACCGCCTGGCCAATTTGATAGTGTCTTTCCCCGAGAGGAATCTGCTTTGAATGTAAGGTCATGTTGATTTTATTATATCGATAACATCCAAGTGCATGTATTTTCGGCCATTTCCAAAAAAAAGTTTTCAGCCATACTGTAAATCGTACAAAAAGTTGCAAAAAGAGCGAATATAAACCGTAAGTTGCAAAACAAGAATATCAGAAATCGATAGCAATGTCGTAGAATGTCGTAAATCAAACGAAAAAGACGAAAATATAAAGAAATGAATTTGAAGAGTGGATTACTCGCCATACCATACTCTGTGTCATTTGTTCAACATTCATGACCACGTAGATTTCTTAATGAAAGCAACGTTTTTGCCAAACCTTTGCTTGCATTAGTTTTGGGGTTCCCAGAAGATGTCATCAATATAATCAAATCAACATGGCCTAATGCATGGTGTACTTACTTCCTATGGACCACTTGGCCAGGAATCCGGGGTACACATACGAATAGTCCGTCTGCAGGACGACGGTCAGGGTGTTGTTAGTGGACGTGATGAGTCCGGGGCGGTCCGTCCCGCACCAGGTCCCCACTTCAACCGAAGAGTTGCCCCGTCCGTCTTGTACCTACAAGGCAAACATAGCAGGTTGAATATGTGTGAACCGAGACGGGGGGTGACACAGGTTATCTGACACGTACTAGTACGACCATCTGCTGCCATCACGTGTTTCCGACGTCACATCGCGGAAGCTGCAGTAGAAGGGTCCATTCCGTGAACAAGGCTGACGGAGTCCCAATTTGATTAGTGTTGGCAAGAACGTTTAACCCTTTTGTCATGTGTTAACCGTGGTAACTTTTTAAATAAAGTATCCTCATCATGGCACTGGTCTTACTTTGTGTATCCTATCTTTTCTTCTTTTAGACATATTGTAGGATAATTGGCTAAGAAAATTTTAGTGGACGTTTTGCATCTGATTGATTTACATGTCTGTACAACATTCAGATTACTTTACCCGTGTACTACCTGAAATAATGGGGGGGGGGTGTTAAGACGTACACCAATAGAAGTAAGACTTAATTTTTTTTTCATATACATTTTGTTACTTTGTGAATCATGATGTCTTTGTTTAAAGGCATCCACTGTAGTTTTACGGCTTGAAAACCCGATTGTCCAAAGCCAACACCCAAGTCTTCTATCTACCTTTCAAGTACCTTAAACTTTTTACCTACAAAACAGAAATAAACAAATACAGACAAGATGGCGATCGAGATACATCGAGCTTACATCAGTGTCATCATCAAACAAGGAAAACATTACAGGCATTCAATGCGATTTCAGGACAGCGAAACGGAAAATATTCTAAATAAGGCAATCTTTATGAAATTGACACATATTGCTTCACATTAGCACATTTGAGTCAGTATTTCATACTTAGGGCATTAATGCAGATAAGTTATCTGATTACGACTACAGGAAAGTATTAAAATATTCTAGAAAAAGGAAAAGGACAAGATAGATTCCACACATTGTTAGTAGTGAGTGGCTCAGAAAATACCTAGCCTCCTGTGCAGGTCCCGCGGCGGTGAAGAAGAGTTTTTAACGCATTATTTTAATATAGCCGGCCATCCTACATAGCCGCCGAGAGAAGGTTCCATTCCGTAGGCAGAATGGAACCTTCTCTCGGCGGCTATGTAGGATGGCCGGCAATATTAAGATAAAACTATTCCCCACCGCCGCGGGGCCTGCACAGGAGGCTAGAAAATACCAGAGTCTGAAAGTCGTTCGATAAGATTGAAAATTGCGTTAGTAGTGAGTGGCTCAGAAAATACCAGAGAGTATGACAGTCGTTTGATAAGATTGAAAACTGATATCTGTTTGTTTTGGACCCAAAACGTATTATGTTCACATTAATATATATAGACGCATATACTACCTTGACGGAGTCGTATCTACAGGTAGAATGAGGTTCCACTGAAAAGATGAAGAATGAGAGGAAGATCCGTTCTTCAGGGTCCACAGTGATGATCCAGACACAGTTCAGGTCATTTTCATAGTCCTGAGGATGTCCCGGGGTCTTCAGGGTTCCGTTTGGGGCATTTAGGAAGCCGCCGCAACCTGTGCGGGAGAGAACAGTGCATGTGCACATTGATATGGCGTCATTCCCAGCTGTGCCTTGTCGCCATATTGAATTTTCGCGCGGCGCGCAATGATTGCTGGGAAATTCTCGATCTCCCACGCATATTCTCGCGAGAATATCGCGGCGGGATCAAAGTAAACGAACGTTGCTGGATGAATCTAAAGCTGTCAGACATGTCATCACGTTATTATTGTCAGTTGGATGCTGATAATTATGTATATTGTTTCATGAAATAAAGTTGAAATTGTTTTTTGTGGAATGTGTGGAAAGAATCTCATAACTAGAAAGGTAACATTTGCATTATGTTTACCTTCACATGGCCCAGCGTAACAAACTACTACTTTGTCTGTAATATTCTTACTCGAACACATTCATATAAACCATATACACCAGTTTTGCATGGTACTTGCAACATCATGTAACCCAACACCAGTCCCCATGGTGATAGACGTCTGGTTCAGGTTATAGACCTTCTTTGTTTGGAGCGGAAGAAGAAGAAACTGAGTAGAAACAATTTGTTTTCCTACGGTAGACATGATTACTTGTAGACAACTTTGTCAGTCACCTAATGCAGTTGACTGGAAAGTCTTTAAAACTCCGACCGTTATAGAAACATAGTTTCAAAAAAACCATGAAGTCATTACCGTTTTCGCAATGCACGCCGTTATTTCCAGGTGCACAGACGCACGTGTACCCGTTGACTTGATCCTTACAGGGTGCTCCATTCTGACAGGGGTTAGACTCACACTCGTCAATGTCTGAGGGTAGAACAGATGTGGATTATCAGAACCATCGGCGTGAGAGAAAATTCTAGTATCTCTACATTGAATATGGTAGAGTCGGCTATTCAACCGGTAGAGATTCCGTTTGAGGATTTGAATTTTGAAATAATAGCTTGAAAGACAGTATACGTATTTTAATACTGTCTTTTAAAATGAACTTTCCAACTTTGATTCGTAATCAACGGATTGACTTGAAATGTAGGATTTGTAAATGGGTAGCCAAGTAACTTATTAACACCATCCTGATCGGGGTCTCAAATCTACTCTACCAGTAGATTCGCCAATGCCTTCAGATCGGAGTCTCTACCCTGCACACACACACACACACACACATACACGTACACACACACATACACACACACACACACAGACACACACTCACACACACACACACAACACGCCACACACACACACACAAACACACACACACAATTGTGCACAAACACACAGACACATGTACATACCATTCATGTTATAGCAAAGAGGAGACTCACTTTAAAAATTATTCTCAACGGGAGCTGCAACTAATAAGACAACAAAATGTAACACCACACACTTGGTCTGACAAGATAACAAATAATAGAATATAAATAAAGAAAAATAGAGATTGACTGTAACGTCCTGACCGAATTCGCAGTTCAGTCCTCCGTAGCCTGGTGCGCAGGTGCAGTTGTACCCTCCGTCACCATCCCTGCAGGTGGCCCCGTGTTGACAGGGATCTGCTTCACACGTTATGTCTGCGAAAGATAAAAATATCCATATATTACTCCCTGTAAAGCATTCAATAATTTGGCCTGAAGCTATTCTTCAAGACAAAAACAAACTACTCTTCTCTTAACATCCGAAAACCCACACATTACAGAAAAAGCGGGATCTTTTATCTTCCTCTGACTCCAAAAAAGACGTCACACCCAGTGGTTGTTAGGAGTTACGGTTACTGTAGCTTTAATTTATTGTGTCTAGTTCAGTATTACTTGATTGTGCATGAGCTTGCAATGAAACAATTGCTATCGGACACTATGGTTAGGAGTAGGTTGGGAGGAAGGTCGGCTGGTATCGGCCATGTCAGCCACTGTTTTCTACGGCAGCCGAATGTTTCCAAAATCTTTCAAATACTCGAGTGTGGACAGGCGGTTTGGCCGTGGTTAGCTTGTGGTTGGCTGATGTTTGGGAGTAAGTGAGCGTGTGGTTGGCATTCACAATTTACTCAAATTTAACTCGAATTCCATTCGATTTGCATCGTATCGTACTCGTAGGCGTTGCCTGAATCTCTACCTTGGTCGGCTGATGTTCGGGGGAAGGTTCTGAATGTGTCACAGGGCAGATACCTCCGTTATGTCTGGTCTTTGAAGTTCATGGTTAAATACACTAAAAAGGGCCTCGTGAAGGTACTTTCCAACATTTTAGCTTCAAAAATTCTTGTGTACCAGAACGTCACAAGGGTCTTCCTCCCAAATAGACAAAGAAAACAGTTGACCAGCTCAAACTGCGAGAACAGCAAATATCTGCGTTCAACTATACGGCTGTGAACCTGGTTGCCCTGTAGGCGCATTTGTGTGTGTATTAAATAATTGGATTTGAGTTCCTGTTTTTCTTTTGTTCAATATTACAATAACAGTACATCTATCTATTTCATATCTATGGATCTATCAATTTCACCTGATGCGATTCCGTAGAGGTCCAGCTCTTTAAGCCACGGCTGCCAGCCCGAGTGGGTACGATTGACGACGAATCGCCAGTACTGGGCTGTCCCCTGGAACCCGCCGAACTCCTGGCGCTGGCCTGTTCCGTTCTGTACGTCTTCAACGAACACGACGTCTCTCCAGTAAAAGGGACTCCCAGTCAGCGACTTCTGCAGCTTGAAAGCGTGGATGTCGTGTGAGGTGTCCCCGAAGTTGTTGACTGCGAGCCGGTACAGAGCATACGGCTCTGTGAGATTGAGTACGATGTACCAGTTGTTGTACAGGTAGTTTGTGGGTTCGGTTTGTGGGTTCCAGTAGGTTCCAGTGTTCCCGTCCAGGGCGTTAGCGGCATCGTATGTCACCCCGTTGAACACGTGCGGAGTACCGGCGGAGTCCACCACCCACGACGGTTCCCGCGTCAGCCACGTAGCTGGAGAACACAGTGTAAAATTAGAAAGGTAACATTTGCAAAGCAAATGCACAATGTTTACCTTGAAGTTCGCATATGGTCTACTCTGTTAGTTCTTACTCAAATAAATTCATATTATATGGTCAGACAGGAGTCTAAATCCCTCCTGCTATAAAATTGCAACATGATGTAACCCAATTTTCGGCAGATAAAGAACGATTTTTGTACGTTTTTGTGTTTCTTTATCTTTCACATCATACAGTTACATCTCACATCAAATTCTATGATAACTATGATATCAAGGGTCATACAAATCCATTGTTGGTCGCTGTACGGTCGCGAAGTGACCTTTGCCTAGTGAAACTGGCAGTCAGAATCAACGGTCGCTCAACGGCCTAGATTTAGAATGTCTCACCTGCAAGTTTGTAGACGTGATTTGACCACGACCCGCCCTCGCCGTCCTCGCCACAATCCGAGGACGCCCCGTACTTGTTGTAGGTGTCGAGGGTAGCCGAGCCGAAACACTGCCCGCCGTTCTGCACTGCGAACAGGGCGAGCCCACGGGACAGCGCCACCTTGTAGCACTTCTTTATGGCGTTGGCGCGCGCCTGATAGCCACTGCCGTCTAGCCGTGGGTCCGTGCCCTCCAGGATCGGGATGGCGTGGTCAGACGTGTCCCTCCAACAACCCAGACTGGTGTACTCACGGCTTCCGCTTTCTGTATGGAAAAAGTGGATGTGGATGTACCAATGTGTCACATTTTCAAACCGGGGTCCGGCCGGGCTGTTTCAAATCAAGAAAGATCAACAATTTATGTCAAGAATATATTACGCAAATAGTTCCCATCATTCATCAAGAACTCAGAAGGTACAGAGTCAGAGTCAGTTACAACATAAATTATAACTGAACATAATATACTTTTCGTTCCATACGTTTGTCCGACCGGGCCCCGTTTGGAAATGGAACTTCAACATCATAAGGTAAAAGCAAAAGTAGTCTCATAGTCTTTTTGAGGCCATAGGGGCATTGGGTTGGTGTGAAATGAGTACCGGGCTTCGGCTAGTGAGGTAAAAAGTTGTTAAAGGAGAGGGTTTGGCTCCGCCTTTCAATACCGTGCCCTTCAACAACCTTTTACCGAACTAGCCGAAGCCCGGTACCCATTTC
This sequence comes from Branchiostoma belcheri, assembly GCF_001625305.1. Classification (NCBI taxonomy): domain Eukaryota; kingdom Metazoa; phylum Chordata; class Leptocardii; order Amphioxiformes; family Branchiostomatidae; genus Branchiostoma; species Branchiostoma belcheri. Next base: position 433,234 of record NW_017803713.1, on the reverse strand, counting down.
ACACCAAAGTAGAGTGGGAAAAGCAATGAAAAGGACACAACGTCTAGCCAGAGATACCAGGAATCGAACCCGCAACCTCTCTATCCCATGTCCGCTAGTCTAGTCAATGGGCCTTCGATGCCGCCAGCATAAAATACACCAACCTGACAGGATCCGATCATAGATGTTGCCGATCGCTGCATAGGATTTCTGCTGTGCAGAGCAGAGCCTGTTTTTCAAGGAGCAGGATCTCCAGGTGTTGTATTGGAACGACAGACATGTGGAGTCTGCACAGCAGGCTTCTGCGCAGGCCTGGAGAGTAACGCCATGGAGTGTGCTTGTGTCTGACCCGGTACAGTCCTTTAGCGGGTGATGGATAAATGTCGATAAGCCACACGTTTCTGAAACACGTGCACACAGAGATCTTCATGAAATATCATCTGTGTTGGTAGTAATCATATTAAAACGTTAAACTTTATTTCAACACACAGTTTACAGAGAGATCAAATTTTCAGCGACCACTGTCGCCTTCATCAGGATAATTAATGACCAAACACTTCACAACGTGATCTCGCGAGAGTTACGGTTTACAAACACGAGACCTTATTCACACGAGACTTTACTGATACCTGACGTAAGCAATTGATCAAAAGTGCCAGGGAGTTTATATCGTCCACCATCTCTATTAAGTGAAGGCTGGAGTGCTCTGATACACATGGCTTCCTTGATGCCTCTTTAAAAGTAGGCATGATGAAGGCGACAGTGGTCGCTGAAAATTTGATCTCTCTGTAAATTGTGTGTTGGAATAAAGTTCAACGTTTTACCACATAGAGATCTTTATTGATATAAACAAAATACAGCATCCCTCAAAAGGTCTTCTACTAATCTCTTAGCAAATCATACGGTGGCAAGGCAGTATCCATTGGCCAGAGGAGTGACCTTTGACCGAAGATCTGCTGGCAAACAAAACATTCAAATGCTTTTTGGTTTTGGAGAAATTGTATCAAACGCCTTTAAAGCTTCGAGTCATTGAATTGAAATAACCCTCACCTGTTTCAGCTGCAGTTGAACTGACATAACCCTCACCTGTTTCAGCTGCAGTTGAACTGACATAACCCTCACCTGTTTCAGGTACAGTTGAACTGACATAACCCTCACCTGTTTCAGCTACAGTTGAACTGACATAACCCTCACCTGTTTCAGCTACAGTTGAACTGACATAACCCTCACCTGTTTCAGCTACAGTTGAACTGACATAACCCTCACCTGTTTCAGCTACAGTTGAACTGACATAACCCTCACCTGTTTCAGCTGCAGTTGAACTGACATAACCCTCACCTGTTTCAGCTGCAGTTGAACTGACATAACCCTCACCTGTTTCAGCTACAGTTGAACTGACATAACCCTCACCTGTTTCAGCTGCAGTTGAACTGACATGAACAAGCATCAGCAGCTGGAAGATCATCATGCCTGCCCACATCGTTGTTTTTCTGTGAATACCGACAACATACGTTTAATTTCCTGACGGAGACATTTATCGTTTTGTAGGTCAGCCATCGCCAGCTTAGTCTGTCTGCACTGAACCAAACAATGGCGTGCATCATGAATAAATATAAATTTAAATCCTTAGTTTCTAAAAACAAGATTTATTACTGCTGGTTAAGTAAAGTTAATCATCATCATCATGTCATGTCTGGCTATTTGCACGGACTGAGTTGACCCTCTCCCTCCAGACAATTCTATCCGCCATTAAAGAGAAATATACCATGAAATGTGACAAATTCCGTTGAGCAAACGGAATGAAGGTTGAACAGCTTTGTAAGTTTATCATTATAGAGAATTGTAACAGATACAGTGCATGTGGCAAGTCCTTGAGCAATACTATGTAAAAAGGATAATATCTAGGTCATTAGAATGCTAAGGGCTAAAACTTAACACCACGCTATTTGAGTGATACATTGTTTACAACTTAAATGTACTTTTATTACGTAAAATATGTACATATGCTTCAGTAGGACTGGTAACACGTCGGAGATGAAATGCGTCTACGTCTTTGACTTTACAACACATAGCAACACCTAGCTGAATATGGAACCGAACACTGCTGAACTCCTCCCAACAATGATTCAGAGTAGGTCGGAGGCAAGGCCGGCTGTGGTTGGATGGTGCTTGACGAGTTTGAAAATTATTCGGCTGCACCGGCCAAAAGTTTCAAAATGTTTCAAACATTCGGGAGTGGAGGGAGGTTGGTACATGGTCGGGGACTGGTTTGCTGGTAGTTGGGAGTAGGTCAGCAGTACGTGATCGGTGCGTCTTCGTCGGTAAAAGTTGACTCAAATACAACTCAAATTTGATTTAATTCGTATCAAAAGTTAGGCGTGACTGCTTCCAAACTTCGTCCTCGGTGGCCTTTTTTCATTAGTTGGTGGTCAGCAAAGGTTCAGAAAGGTGTGGAAGGCGTATAGTAAATTGTATGTAATCCTTCTTCATACCAATGAAAAGTGATGGTAAATTGTTGGTAAAACGTTAACAGCCTGCTGTCCAGTCTATCGTGGTTATGGCGGGTTCTCTTCGGGGCTACAGGAGATCTTCCCCGCCCGACTCAGCTAGGTTCCCCGGTAGGTTCAAGTTGCACTACTGAAGTTCGATTATGTTGTGGTGGGTCTGACTCCTGGCCTACAAACAACTACATATAGCAAAGCTCCCACCGGGCGGTCAGTTGAGCTGGGCGTGGGGAAACTATTAGAGCCCCGAAGAACCACGATAGACTAGAGACCAGGCTAGGGGTCAAGGGTAATAAACGGAATAAGGGGCTGGGAATATCACGAAAAACTTAAAAGCATCCAATGCCATTTCTGGGCAGCAAAACTGGAAATATTCTGAATAAGGCAATCTTTGTTATATTTACGCATACTGCTTCACATTAGCTCATTTGGGTCAGCATTTTATACTTTGCGCATTTAAAACTGCAGAACCAAGCCCGAAAATGAGTCCTATTTTCTGGGCGGTAACATAAAAATCAGCCCAGGGCCTTTTCAATAACCACTTTTCGTCAGAGTTTTCGGAATTTTTGCTCCATGAGGGTCAATATATATTGGGACAGTGTGGTTTCATCTCACTATTTAGATAAATAACTAGAACATTGTACATGTCTTTAAAAAATTGGTTTCCAAGCACTAAAAACTGCACTTGATGCCTTTAATTGTACCTACATTATGAACGTGGGTGTGTAGCTTGCAAACTTAGTGATCATTTGGGACGTTCTGAATAGGCCAAGTCCACTCGTTTCTCTTGAACAGATAAAGAACTCTTTGAAAATCAATGCTTACAACTATGAATGCAAACTTACGTTCGGATATATCTGGCCTAGTAAAACCAGTCATATACCTGCACCTGTACCTAGTGTCTTACTAGAAAAACGTTTAGCTACATCATATTTGATATTTGAATCTTCAATGTATGATTATTTGTAAAGAGACCTAGGCCTGTGCTACTGCATCTATGTATCTCTTGATCTGACACGACCTGTCCACACCTGGATCGTGGATAAATTATAGGGTACCTGACAGCCATGCCGGCGGCTAGATGTAAACAAACCTCGTCGCCATGGCGACAGAAACAACACTAGATAGAATGTCCCGGACACCTGCCGTGCACTCATGTGCAAAACTCTGTGATATTAGCCTTATTGTGAAGTCAAATTATGAGCAATTCTTTGAATCTTTCATTTCTAGTTTTGTTATTAGTACAATAAACCGTTCGGTATATTGTATGATAGCTTTCTTAGTTCCTCTTTCTGGAGAAATCCAAAGTGTCATCACGCTTGACGTAACAATTAACCTAAGAAAGGAACGTGTTGGATTAAGAGACACAAAAGGTCACTTATGTACCGCCTGACTAATCCTTGATATGTATCACATCGTGCGTCATTCGGCGTCCATATAAAGGGAAAGTTGGGCCACACTGGCTTAATTTCATGGATGGCATCCTCTGAAGATCCCCAAACTAGTGCGAGCGGGCTAATAAAAAAAATCCAGGAAAACATTGCTGATAAACCACAGTAATACAAAGCTGGTATTGCGAATTAACGGTAGTACATGTACTAACTACATAGCGACTTTTACGACAACCCGGCACATGCTGGCCTTTTGTGGCATTTATAAGTAGGCACTGTACTAGTTTCTTGAGTTTCATAGAGCTTCGGCAGCCTGGGTGCATCCTCCATAGTTACAGTCTGGTCTCAGGTTTGACATCTTTGAAGAGGTGATAGTCACCTGTTATGTCAATCCTTCCACTAATGTGGTAAATCTTCATAAATAAATAAAATCAAGTCAATGTGGCCTTACTATATATGATCATTAATATGAGTAATGAACGTAACAAATACTTATCATGAAATATGGCACAAACGAATTCATGGACACTGGCTTCAAAACACCTTTCCGGTACATTTTGTTACAATCGAAATGGCCATGGTGTGTCTTACGGCAAGGTTAAAGGCATCGATATCCAATGCAATTTCTCTACAGCAAAACAAAAAACAGAAAATCTCTCTGTCTCGACATTTACTGCCAATTCTTTTAGCCCCAAACCAGGCTTCGCGATGAGTCCCTTTATTTTTGGTACCACCAATAAATAGCTAGAACCAGCCAGTGTTTTCCGTCAGCGACTTTGCATTTTTGCCACACAGATATCAGTATGCTATGGGATAAGGTTGATTTAACTTACTACATTAAAATAGATAACCAGAAAAAAATCCATTTCTACTGACCTAAGTTAATGTGTACCTTTAACATTAGGTGTTTCTATCTGGTGATAGTGGGTCCAGGACTCCAGTTAGAACGACACATTTTCTGAGGACCATTATGTCGTCTTTTAATGAATCATTGTACATTTTTTACCCTCTGGGCTAAATACATGTCACATGTTGACAAACGTGTATATACAAATTTCTAGTATACTCTAGTACATTCCACTTCCTCTCATATCCTAGTGATAGTCTACATATACGTAGGAGTCTGTATGATTAGTTGGTTTGTCGAAAGCTATAAGGAATATAAATTTGTCTGTACTATTCAAATATTTGAAGTGGGGGAATTTACTTGACAAATAACTGAAAAGACTCATACTAAGGGCAATCAATGGTAAAATGACTAAAATGAACTCCGTCTTCTACTTTACCCTTAACTACAAAATTGGCAGATTCTTGATGCCAAATAACACGACGGGAGTCAATTAACACTGGTGACCTTTCAATAATACATCAATCAGCACCCATGTCAAAAGCTGTACTAAGAAGTCCCGTCTTTTAGTGCACGACAACATGATTGGTATGCATTTTACAAAATATTTGCCGATTACTTTTCACTTCTGTAGACTTTAAGCTTTTGTTTATTTTTTGGGGGGATAGAATGAATCTGGTCTGTTGTATTTGTATCAATTTTACTGACGAGGAGTCGAAATAAACAATACACAGTCTTATACACCTGCATACCATACCATAAACATTCTGTGTAGACATACATTTATACCTTTGTGTCATAAACACGGGTTGTCGCAAGATTTTTTTATATTCCAACATGTAATCACCAGGCGTGGTGACGGCACACTCAAGTTTGTCCAACTTATATTAATACCGCCACCAACACAGGGGACAATACAATACTTATTTTCACCTGAGCGAAGTGAAGAAAGTCGTGTAAAAGTACGTTTCCCAAGGGCACAAGATCGGTGGCATGTCAGTACTCGAACCTGGGACCTCTTGGTTCCGAGTCGAGCACTCTGCCGTTACCCCACGCGACCCCGCACGATTTTGATTCAGTAGATGATTTTCTACCACTGCAGACAATGATTTTGGACAGCCCTCTCTAATCAGTTTGAGGCCTCGGCTTATTTTTACTTTTTAGAGCATTTTAACAGGTTTTCTTTTTTATATTTGTCTCTTTTTACGGGTAGCGGTCAATTGGTAACTGCCTGGCAATGGAAACTGCCTGGCCAATTTGATACTGCTCTTGCAGCCACCAAAACATCTGCTTGGAGATTACTAGTTCCAAGACAGCCTTTTCCGAAACGAGACTGAATTTTGTAAGACACATCCATGGATCTATTTCAAGAATCTCCCCAATTTGAGACGTAACGGTTACTTTAACATGACGACGAATGATCGAGTCAATACTGTGATATTGGCAACAACAACAATTCTACAATAGCAATTCTACAATAAATGCAGACACAAAACCAAGAAGGTTGAATCTCCTTACACAACCGAGAACAGACAGACCATGCCGACAAGATTGCGATCACGCCCCGATTCACGTGCTACAAACAGTTTTTATCTATATGCACGTAGTACGAACAGAATTCAACATAGAAAAAAAGTGGCTACATTCGTCGTCGTACGTTTTTTGAAGCCAGCCGAAGAATGATCAAGCATGCTGTGACAGAACCAACCTCCCGCACAGTCGTTTCTGTAGCAGGATAGCTGAATTTTGTTGGACTCGTGCCCTCGATCCGTTTTGCGATCGCACGACGACCGTACGACCATCACACAACGTACGTGAACATAGCCTCCTTCGAAGACTTGTCAGGCGGCGGCGTTGATTTTTTTCGGGGAGCGATGCGAGTTACTAGTATGCCGCGGAGGGACGGTTTTGCTGCCGATGGAGTTTTGCTGGGGAGAGACGGTTTCGGAAAAAAAAAAGTCCCTCTGTGGTCGCGTCGCTCCCCGAATAAAATTACGCCACCTCACAAGTCTGCGAAGGAGGCTACCTGAACGGGCCTAGATCCTTCGTCACAGTCACGATAATGGCCAGAACACATGCTATGTACTACCGTAACAAAATTAGTCTCCTTCGCAGACTTCTGAGGTGGCGGCGTTATTTTTTTTTCGGTGAACGACGCAAGTTATGCCGCGGAGAGACGGTTTCCTCAGTTCGCCTCTCTCCCCGGCTAAGTCCCTCGGCGGCATAACTCGCGTCGCTCCCCGAAAAAAATAACGCCGCCGCCTCAGAAGTCTGCGAAGCAGGCTATAACAAAAGGACGTACGATACATGTTCCAGAGAAGCCATATCGCTGCAATGCAGAATGTTTTGAACGTCACTTGATACAAACAACATGACAAAATCCTACCTGTCTCTCTGATCCACGTTCCGAGTGATTCCCATGTGTCCACAGACGTTCCAACATCGACCAGTGATCACATCCAGTGTTGAAACATATCCGTTGGCTCCTTCAAAACAACTTCGCGTACAAACGAATCAACACAGTCAAGAGTTGGACGGAATCATATAAAAAAGCCACCATCCAGTGGCGGTGAAGAAAACAAACCAGCCCCGTTCTGCCCAGGGGGTCCTGACGACTACCGGAGTAGTAATTACCGAGTTGGAAGAGCTCGGACCGGTTTTCTAGTAACTGATAGTTGTCTGGCATTGTTTTCGTCATTTCCGTAAGTTGGTAAATGTGATAAACAAGGTTCTTAGGACAAAAGAGCTCAGAGACTACTACAAAATTTTGCAAAGGCTGGATATTTTGTCTTCCATATATATTTCCAAGAAGTATTAGGGCTCAAAATTCCACCTGCATATATATGCAGGTTAGTGCATGTACTCGTAACACTGGAGCTGTGCAAGTAACTCTTATGTCTTAGGTCATTTTTCATGTTACCTTGTAGGTATGCTGAAAAGGGATTTCTAGCCATGAATTTGAAACTTTTACGTTTCAAATTCAATTTTGAAAGTCCTCTTTAAAAAGAGAACATTCAAAATGATTGTCTAATCTCAAAGTAAGTACAATTCTATATCTAAACCTAGCTCCAATACACCTATTTCTGCTTTATAATTATTCTTTTCACTTTTTGAAATAGTTCATAGATCAATCGGACCAATCAACCAACAACCTGCCGAATTAACGTCTATATAGTTCAATGCTAAAAGATCTAGACGCTCAACAATGGCTTATACTTGAACTATATTTCGTTGCTTTTTGGCCATCTTGGATCACAGCAATACAGTTTTAAAATTGCAATTAATTAAAACAAACAAGAAACGTTAGAATTACACTGTAAATGTAACAAAAAGTGACTAATGTCTTCACATGGGTGACCACAGGAACAGGCTGGACTTGAAACTAAATTACGAGAGAATAGGCTTTGGTTTAGACTGTGTGTACCGAGCCGAAAACAAACGTGTAAGTCATGCTTTCTTGCGAACGTTCCTCCTGGCAATAGAAAATTTTATTGCTCGACAACTTTACCGGGTACAGTGTATGGTAAGTGAACAATTGTTATCATCTTACATGTCTAACAGACAAATCTACAATAACAAGGATGACACTCAAATTATACTAATGCTCTAATAGCTCGTAAATAATATGTTCGATTTTTTTCTGTGTGCTGTATTAAAAATACATAACATCGTCTCGCTAGCAGAGAACTATATACAAATTGGCCTGATTGGTATGATGATATATGATATATGATCATAACACATATGATCATCGTATCCAAGCCTGTAAACAGCTAAGGCCACACCGTCTTAATTTTATGGATGACATCCTCTGAAGACCCTCAAACTAGTGCACGCGGGCGGATGAAAAAAAATTCCAGCCAAAGATGAAAATGCTACTTTTACACCACGGAGCTTTTATCACTCCTTGGGAAAACAAAGCTGGTATTGTGAATTTGCCACGTACACGACAAGCCGGCACATGCTGGTTTTTGCGGAATTTATGAATCGGCACTGTACGTATGTACTGAGTTCTTGAGTCGTGGAGCCTGGGTGCCCGGCTCCGTATTGTCGCTAACTACCCAGGTCTAGAGCCAGGCCTAGAGCCAGGCCAGAGCCTCGGTGGACGTGATTTTTTTTTTTTTTTTTTTTTTTAGAACAGGCAAAAATCAAAGCGCGCGCGGATGTCATCCATAAATTAATTCGGTGTGGCCTAACAAATCCAGGTGATATCTAAGCACATACAGCAGGTGGAATCTTTTCAACCTGTCGCTTCGCTACTCTTTCATTTTCCTGGCTAATTACCTGAAAATAATCGCGCTTTCTCCTCTGTAAACAAAGAATGGCTCGGTGAGAAAGATAATCACAAGATAACGTCACAAAGTGTGTCATCATTCTATCTTGTGAGTCTAGTTAATTAAATGGGAGCTGATCAGCACGCTCTAGTTCTTTTATATACGCACAGTCCGCAGTTTGGCTCAAGTCCCTGTCACACATATATAAAAAAATCCCCTACAACCAAAGGTTTTTTCCATTCCGTCCTAAGGCCATGGTGATTTGATTATGTGGATGACATCCTCTGGGAACCCCAAAACTGATGCGAGCGTGCGAATAAAAAAAGTTTGGCCAAAAAGAAAAAGTTGTTTTCATTATGAAATCTACGTGGTTACGAAGGTTGAACAAATGACACAGAATATGATATGGCAATAGTCTACGCTTCAAATTTATTTCTTTACATTTTCGTCTTTTTCGATTGATTTTGGCATTCTGGCATTCCTCCTTATAATCAAATCAATATGGCCAAATGATATTGAAGACGAACATTCTATTATGGATTGTCCACTATATGATGATAAATGTACAAAGCTGTTCAACATTCTTTCTGCTTGCTTAACGGAATTTGTTACATTCCATGCCATAGATAAATTCTATTTCATTCTAGAACCCTTACGGTGTACAAATAGGTAAATGTATGAAAGCATGCTAAGATCTAAGAGCAAGTAGTATAAGTTGATTCATCTATTAATTTTGTTGTACCCACGTATCTGTCTATATGTCTACATGTAGTTAACTTGAAAGTCGTACAAAGCGATGCAAACAGGCGTTCAAAGCCTCACATCTACTTGGAGATGACGTCAGTGGAGGTCAGTGCACTCCCTTGCCACCCGTAAGGCCACAGTAAGTAAATTTCATGGATGACATCGTTCGCAGACTCCAAATCTAATGCGATAGGGCAAAAAAAACAAGGCGGGCCAAAAAAAGATTCCTACAATTTCAAATTTTGACATCATGAACCTTATTAAACAAGAAATGATACCAGTCCTATTTTGTGTTAAGCTTATTGCCAACTATTACAACATTCATTTCTTTATAATAAACAACTTTTAAAAATAAAAGTTTTTAATCATTGCATAAATGGTTTTGATTCAATGGGAACATCACATATACACAGCCACCATCACATATATAAGGATTGAAATACATCACTGCATCAAAGTAACAGACAAAACAATAAGTCAGAGCTTTGTCTTGTCTCCTCTCTTCATAGTTATCTGCCACCCACGTTCCGGCATGACAACAGACATCAGTGCACATTTTCGGCATGTTGACCATTTTCAGAAGGCAACAAAATTTCTTTTTTTTTTCCAAAATCAGGCGAAAATTAATGCGTGCGCTGATGTCATCCATAAAAATTACTTGTTGTAGCCTAACAGCTAATAACACAGTACATTTGTACAAAGGCATACCGAACTATCTAGGACCAAAGGGTATGCCAACAACAATATCACACGGTAGTACATAAAAGAGGGGCTTTTTGACCCCAAAGTGGACTTAATAATGTTGTTTACCCCTGAGGTTAATCAAATTCGACTTTATCAGTATTTGACTGACACGTGCGATCTGTTGCCATGGTAACGGACGTATGAGTGGAGTTATATATAGACTATGAACTGTTGTGGTATGTGTGACCTGACCACATTACGCGGCCAGAAAAAAATAACAGAACAGAGCTCTTTGCAGGCCACTTCCTTAATTAGTTGCTACACTGTAAAAGTTTAGATGGTGGAACGGCCGTCTCTTAGTCAATCGGCTGTTTGACAATATGCTCTGCTAGCTTAGTACAGTATACGCCAATGATGTCGTCACTGTGTTATATTTGGTCTTCTGTAATTGTGCTCGATTTTTGAGGCAGTTTTGTTCGACATTTCTTTTTAGAAAAAGGAGCTGTTTCTATCGAAACTTGATAAATCTACGGCGCAAACAACAGACTGAGATGCTAGTCTGAAAGTAAATATCGTTCCGGACCTTGGTCTTACTTTGTTACTGACGCGTACGCTTGGCCATGGGGTCGCCGCTTATCAGAGATTGGAGGCGACGTGTGCTTGGATGGTTGAGCTGAGATCGGTGGTACATGTAGCAGTGTTCTGATTTGGGACAGTGTGTACTTGGATAATTCAGAGATCGGTGGTACTTGAAGCAGTGTTCAGATTGCAGGAAACAGCCAAAGATCGGTGGTACATGTAGCAGTGTTCAGATTGGAGGAAATAGCAATTCAAAGATCGGGTGGTACTTGACGCAGTGTTCAGATTGGAGACGACGTGTACTTGGATAGCTCACAGATCGGTGGTACATACTCGTAGCAGTGTTTAGATTGGAGTCAACGTGTGCTTAGATAATTGAGAGATCGGCGGTACATTTAGCAGTGTTCAGTTTGGAGACAGCAAGTACATGGATAATTCAGAGATCGGTACCGGTGGTACTTGAAGCAGTTTTCCGATTGGAGACCGTGTACTTGGATAAATCAGAGATCGGTGGTATACGTACATGTAGCAGTGTTCAGATTGGAGACAACGTGTGCTTGATTCAGAGATCGGTGGTACATGTACTAGTCTTCAGATAGGAGGAAACAGCCAAAAATTGGTGGTACTTGACGCAGTGTTTAGATTGGAGACAACGTGTAGAGATCGGTGGTACATGTATCAGTGTTCAGATTGGGGACAACGTGTACTTGGATTATTCAGAAATCGGTGGTACATGTACTAGTCTTCAGATAGGAGGAAACAGCCAAAAATCGGTGGTACTTGAAGCAGTGTTTAGATTGGAGACAACGTATAGAGATCGGTGGTACATGTACCAGTCTTCAGTATTATGGCGTCTGCTGCTATGTTGGACAGACTTTGGCAGGCCGTGGAGCGGGGTGACGGTGAGCGGGTACGGGACCTGTGCGCCAGGGGACGGCTGGACGTGAACGGGGTCCATTCTCCCGGCGACCGGGACGGACTGGGGTGTGAGGACACGCTACTGTGCAGGGCCGCCGAACTCGGGCATATCAACATAGGTTTGTTGTTTTCTTCAACCCCTAATGCTGAAGTCACATTTCCAAACTGGGGCCCTACCGGGCTGTTTCGATTAACGAAAAATCAATAATGTTTACCAGTTATATATTACGCAAATATGTTCATTAAGATTTAGTCAATGTTTTGTGCTTTGCTACCTCATACTTTTCGTTCCACAAGCCAGCCAGACCAGGCTCCGCTTTGGAACTGTGACCTTAGTGTCTAGATTTTATTTAAGAGGAACGAAAAGGCGATATGTTCTTAACAGTTGACATGCCTTTAGCCTACCAGGCGAAGATATATAGAAAGACATACATGTACATACTAGTTACACTTTCTAGATCCAACCATTTATGATGGTGAAATTTCTCCTCTAGCGTAAGGAATGATTTCATTTCTAGTATAAATCATACTGCTACAACGACGTAGCATGGGCTAGTACTTGGGGGGGGGGGTACATACATATGCGGTAAATAGAAATTTGAGGACGTCGAACTTTCGCCGATTCCAATCGTGCAAACACTGATTTCAATCACACAATTACAAGGATTGGTGCGTTTGTTCCGTTATCTGCATTTAGCCGTCAGTCATCAGGGCTGGAAATACTGGGTGCATGTGCACCTTTAATAGTTCACCAAAATTTGGAGCTGTGCACCCAATTTTTTCTGTGCATCCAAATATTTTCGTAGGTTTACGTATGTAGAGATGTTCAATGTATATAAAGCAAATTCTTAAGTTAATAATGACCAACAAATTGTCAGAAAAATAGTTTAGAAACGAAACGTAGTTAGTTTTTGCAGACATTCTACTTATTTAACATCTTATCTTATATGATGCACCCCTCAAAAAAATTCTGTGCACCCAATTTTTTTGCTTGGACGCACCAGTGCACCCATTCCCAAAAATGAATTTCCAGCCCTGGTCATGAATTTTCATTGTGGTTTCGTTTGATTTTTACTTCCGGGACGGAAGTCTTGTTATGGGTGCCCCAGTGCAGGTTTTTGTGTATCTGTCCAAGTGGCAACGTACGGTTTTGTGGAGGGTGGTAGGTGATTTGGGCAGTTGATGTACAGGGAGGTTAAGTGTTAAGGTGGCCCAGCACACACAGGGCTGGTAAGTGCGCGGTGTATGGAGGAATTCAGGATGTGGTGTGATACCCGATTTAATTACATCATACTATACGCTCACGAAAACACAAAACACTTCCAGGTGGTCTGGGAACGTCAAGGTTACGAAAACCCCAAATCCATGTACTTGACTGAAATATTGTCTGAAATCTTCGCGTTTTCTTGTTTTCTTTTCTATCTGCAGTGAAAACGTTGGTTTCAGCCGGTGCGAAGGTAGATCAACCAAGTGTGGTGGGCACCCCGCTATCCAGGGCCATCTCTAGAGGACAACTCGCGACGGCCAAGTTTCTCTTACAGGGCCTGCGAGCCGATCCAAACGCCCGGGACAGGTGTGGACACTCCCCGCTCTACAGCGCCGTTGCCCTGCGGTGGTCGGCTCCGTACGTCCGCCTGCTGGTGGACCACGGGGCCGACGTGAACGGTAGATGCCCGTCGGGGTCGTCGCCTCTCCACTGGGCTATCGTGGGGAAAGACCGAGACACGGTGGAGATACTGATCAAGCACGGCGCGGATGTGGAAAGTGTTGGATACAGCGGGTTTAGCGTGCTGCACTGGGCGGTTAGAGCGAGAAACACAGCCGCAGTGGTCATGCTCTTGGAAGCCGGAGCGTCGCCTAACTGTCAAGACATGTTCGGAGAAACGCCACTCCATTGGTCAGCGAGACAGAACAAAACGGACATCCTGCTCCTATTGGTCGAAAGTGGGGCAAATATGCAAATAAGGAACAAGTTTGAAGAGCGGCCGTACAACGTGGCGTTGCCAGGCAATATGGAACTGATCAAAGTACTGATGGTGAAAATGGCGCGAGGTCAGATAGGGGGATCCCCGCGTTGCCTGGATACGGTTGCCAGGTTACCGAAGTTACGGCTCCCGAGGCTCAATACAAGTTTTAATAGCAAGAATTTTTGGGTTCCCCCGACGAGCCAGCACAGATATAAAACACCAACTTTATTTAAGACAGGACGAGAGAAGAGCCGAGAGGGTACCAGCCCTTCTGTATTTGACAGGACCCTCATGTTTTGATAGCCATGCCTTCATCAGGGGTGCCAAAGTATACATTGCAATTTTACGGTATACAGTGCAATTTACTAGTATACAGTGCAATTTTACGGAATACAGTGCAATCGTATTAGAATACAGTGCAATTTTACTAGTGACGTTGAATCACGTGACTTGGACCCGGCGTTCCCTGCTTTCCCTACTTTCTCGGTTTCAAGATGGCGGACGCCGCTAACTCACATACTTCTGTCTTTTTTGAGCGAATTCGAAATGATCCCTGTGTAGTAACATGCCCTGTGTGTAGTATGTAGTAATTTGACTAAAAGTCTATCTATGAGAAAGGTCCAAATTCGCTCGAAAAACACAGAAAGATGTGAGTACGCTCCGTCAGCGGCGTCCCTGGAAAGCCGGGCCCAGGTTACGTCATTTACTAAAATTGCACTGTATTCCCTAAAATTGCACTGTATACTAATACGATTGCACTGTATTCCGTAAAATTGCACTGTATACTAGTAAAATTGCACTGTACAAAATGTATACCGTAAAATTGCACTGTACATTCTGGCACTCCTGTTCATAATTTTCTTGAAACTAGGATCGCTAACTTTGGACGGTTTTGATTCACTTTGAATGTTTGACTATTTAAGTGGACATGGCTACGTCAATAAGTATTGTTCGTTTATTCATTTCAATATCAATAGCAATGTGTGATAAACGGGTCATCTTTATTCTGCCTGAACACGCGTACTCAAACAGTGATCTTACTTTAAGCAAGAAATACATGTACTTGAAAACCGGGCCGGGGACCAAGATGGGAATAGCTGGTTAAGTGGCGTAAGTGTGATGACGATGTGGGACTGAAATAATTGGTCACCTTGGCGACTTGAATTTGACTAACTCGGGACTAAGTAATGCTAATAAAAGTGGGCTTAGATACACAATTGTCGTGTTTTTGGTTTTTCTTTTAATGCCCACGATCATGATAATGATGATTCTGGTATACTCATTAACACGAAGTGAGGACAGTCAAAGGGCACAAGGTTGGTGACATGGCAGGATTCGAACCCGGGACCTCTTGGATCCTAGCCGAATGCTCTGCCGTTACTCCACACGACTATATCACAAGCTTTTTTTCTTACGGAGCATTTGTAACAGTTTATAAGCGGTTACGTGCGTCACTTCTTGCTTCATTCGGCCAGGCTCAGTTTCCACCCTGACATCTGCTTGGTTTTCATTCATATGGTAATGTATCCATGTTACCAAACCGTGGAAAATGCACATGTCTTAATTGATCGCCCAATCGTTTGACAATTTTTGATCGCTTAAAAGTTATTTTATCCCTGACGTCATCTTGAGTGACGTATCGGTACTTGCCACCCCTCCCGTACGAAATGGACTATTCCCATGACGTGTCCCGTCCCGTGATCATTCGTAGTTCTAACATTCATTAACTCCAATATCAATAAAGTTTGACAAACGGCTCTTCATCATATTAAATTTAACTAATCCATCTGAATAGGTGTGAGGTATACTCGTATTGTAACCTTTCCTTATTTTTCTTATTTTTACGATGGTTGATCGCTCCATGGATTAATCAACTTTTGATCGTCGAAAAGCTGTTCGAGCTCGATCTCTGATACTGTCTTGCCATATTATTACCAGGCTTTTGAGTGACGTATCGATACTTCGGCTTTGCCACCCCTCCGGTACGAAATGGACGGTTCCAATGACGTGTCCGTCTCATGACCATTCGTGGTTCATGACGTCACAGGTGCCAAACGGTACAAATAGAGGCGCACGCTGACTAGTAGTACTTGTGAGTGTTACTGACTACCAAAACCTTGCCATTAATTGTCCACGAACACTATAATAGTAGAAGTAAAAGCAACCTTAAGAGTTCGAAGAAGTATTCCAAGATGTTTCACGACCGTAAGCTGGCCAACCAAGCGGCGAAGGCGCACAGGGTAAGTTGTGTGTTTTTGTATTTCCGGGTTTGCGACACGTAGTAGTAGTGTAGATGTCTACTTCATGTGGCGTAGATTTGATGTCTAACTTTACGAAACTGACCTGTACTGCAATGTTGAAGTCCATACGAATACATTAGTAAGTGTTTGATCACTGACTGAATAGGGAAAACGGGTAATTTACTACCACTCAACAGGTGTCCACCTGTAACAGGTGGATGATATTACTGATCCATGCTTGCGGGAACTCATTTCGTTTAGACCGTCAGTTTACCTTGAAAATTTACATGCCCGTAGCCAGGGAGGGGGGTCCTTTGAAATCGTCTCAAAAACGCATGAAATGCAATTTCAGAAGGTTCAATGTTCAAAATTTTCCGAGGGAGCATCCCTCAATACCCCCTAGGAGGAAGCTCGAACCTTCGGCGCTTGATAATCCATCGGATAGCAGGAAGAACACCCCCCCCCCCATCCCCAAACAAAATCCTGGCCACGGACATGATTTACATAACACGATTATCAAGGATCACCAAAGGACAGTCAAACGTTTGTAGACATGTTAACGATGCGACGTTTCCCCGTTAATGAAGCCCCTGCCACACACACATGTAGCCGAGTATGGCCTCCCAAACACGCCCCCTGGAAATAGGTCGGGAAATGTGTCAGAGCAAGGTTGGCTGGTGTTCGGCCAGGTCGGCTACTGTCCGGCTGTGCCAGCAATTTTAACCTAAATTCGGGCGTGGACGGGAGGTTTGGTCATGGTTGGCTTGTTTTCGGGAGTACTGAGAGGTCGGCAGTAGTCCGGGACGTGGCTGTCAGTCAAATTTGACTACAAATTTAACTCAAATTCGATTTGATTCGTATCGAAAGGCAGGTGTGGCCTAAATCTGGTCAGGCTGCTCCCGAACTTCAGCCAACCAAGATTGATAGTCTGAAAAGGTTCTAACTATGTGACAGGGTTTAATGTCCACTGTTTGCAAGCTGATTGGGGTCAGTTATTTGTGTCAAAGGTCAGATTATTTACCTGTGAAACAACATCCCGTTTACCTGCTAAGCTTTAGTAGGTGGTGTTGCCGGATGTATAGACATACTGCTGCATGGCTAAAGTAAGGCCATGTTGATTTGATTTTATGGATGACATCCGCGCGCGCATGAATTTTAAACCATGCTGTAAATTGTACAAAACAGTTGCAAAATGAGCAAATATATACCGTAGGTTGAAAAAAAAATGGAAAACGATACCAATGTCGTAATGCAAATAAAATCAAACGAAAAAGAAGAAAATGTAAAGAAATGGATTTGAAGACTAGATTATTCGCCAAACCATACTCTGTGTCATTTGTTCAACCTTCAAAACCACGTACATGTAGATTTGATAATGAAAGCAACTTTTTTTTGGCCAACCTTTTTTTATCATCGCATCGCATCAGTTTAGGGGTTTCCAGAGGACGTCATCCATATAATCAAATCAACATGGCCTATACAGAAAAACCAGAGTTGTAGCCGTTTCGCCCTGGGAACACTCACGGCCTGGCTGTGAACTTTATTTGAACCGTTTCCTTGTAGCAAGAGGTCCGTGCGGAGAGGAAGGAAGCTCAGCTGCACGCCAAGGCTGCTCACGCCGCCGCTAGGGGGAACGTGGTCAGGGCGGTTAAACTGGAGGTGAGCAGGAACTGTTTTACATATAAATACTATCAAAACTTCCTGCTCGCTTCTTAAAGATTTTGGCTCAAATGTTGAGCAAAGGCCTAGCCTGGGTATCACCCTATTCCTGAGAACCTAATGTGTATAATGTCTGTGTTGGAACGATACACAAAATGCACATATACGGCAAACACTAGTACTATCATAATTTCTTTACTGAAATCCAACTTAACGCAAGGGAAAACTCGTCATTTTTACCGTAAGATCGGTCTTTATTATAATTTTGCAAGTAATTTCCCTGCATTACATGGGGTAACTTAAAGGTAAAAACCGTATGCAATTCTTGTTAGAAGTCTAGATATAGACACTATCTTCTTGACTCTACCAGGCATAAGAAGCTACAAACTGCACTTTTTTAAGGACCAACTCCCCTGGCATGTTATCTATCTATTTTGCCAATTGCTACTCTTGTCAGTCGCTTACCGAAGCCTGATAGAGCCAAACTGTTATTTATGATATGGGAGCGAGCAGAAAATTGCGCGTAAAAATGGTAGTTTTGGTAACTGTGTATAATTTATTTTAAGATAAACGTGAGAATAGGGCAGGGAGGTGTTTAAATGTCTTTTTTATTATCTTATCGTAAAAATGTTTCCTTCTGCATGTGGTTCTGCATTTTTATTCCGCTTCCTTGTACACATGCATGGCAATGAATTGATTTATAATATAAAAACTTCCTAGTTGTCTTAAAGATTTTGGTTAGAATGTTTAAGCCTAGAATTAATGGAAAACTTACGTTTACTTGTTTTCAACAGACTCAGGCTGCAAACGTGCACAACCGGGCTGCAGGGGCGCATGCGCGGGAACAGGCGGCCCTGGCAGCCATGCATCACAATCATCATCATCATCACCCACATCCTCACCACGGCCCGGCGGTAGTGCACGTGCACGTATGTTTGTTTGTTTGCTTGCTTGCTTGTTTGTTTGTTTGTTTGTTTGTTTAGGATCTGCATCAGTGTGAATTTCACACCACTCTTCCTGGAGTCCGTAGTGAATAATAAGATAGATATTTGGACCATCGCACACCGGGGCATGCCCCTACTTTTTTTTCAAAAGGTGTGGTGGGTTCTTTAACGTGCGTGGGGTGTGTCCCTCCCCAAACACGGGACCTCCATTCAACGTCCTATCCTAGGGACGTCCCTAACCAAAGCTAGGTACTCATTTGCACCTGAGTGAAGTGAGGAAAGTCGTGTTAAGTGCCTTTCCCGAGGGCACATGATCGGTGACAAGGTAGGATTCGATCCCGGGACCTCTTGGTTCAAGGCCGAACACGCTACCGCGGCCGCTACGCCACACGACCCCACGTGGGTGTCTTTCAACTTGTCCGTACAAACCTGAACACAGCTCTCACACAGAAAAAATAAACTGATATACCCATTAGATATATATCAATCGGTTTTCGCCTATTTATTTCATAGCAAGGCGGCTGGGCTGCCCCTTCAACATGTAAGAGTTGATTTCCAAGGGGGCCAGTAGTACATACTCGTACAAGGCATATTACTTATAATATTCTTGTCAGGAGACAACGGTGGACTAATTAATAACTACTACATTATCCATCTGGTCAGCAATATTGTCCATTGTATGATGATAAACACACAAAGCTGTTCAACTTTTTTTTTGCTTGCTCAACGGAATTTGTTACATTTCAAACTATCGTTAAATTCAATTTCATTTTAGAAGGTAATAACTCTTAGTGTGTACAAATACTAGTAGGTAAATATATCAAGGAATATTTAGACCTTAGATCAAGTAGTATAAGTTGATTCATCTATTGTTTTGTACGTAGGTCAATTTTGTCGTACCCACGTTTCTGTATGTCTGTTTATGTGTCATAGGTCATGCCGGGGTCATCCTCCTTCGCAGGGCTAAAATCCTCCGGTTCCCTTCCGGTTTTAGCCCTGCTATTTACCGCTGACAGTTTGACTTCTGGTGACGTCACCGCCAAACTGCTGTCAGCCAATCAGAGAATTTGCGCACCGAGCTTTGCGCAAAAACCGCAAAGGTCGCTGGGAACCTATTAGCCAATCAGGTTACATGTTGGGACAGGCCAAGATGGCGGCTATTACAGATACTAGAAGTTTCGTGCGAGCCGTGCAAGATTTATTTGGAGTCGAGCGGCTTCGTGAGCATCAGCAGTCGATGCTACGGGCGCTGCTTGATGGCAGAGACGTTTTTCTGAGTGTGCGGACAGGAGGAGGGAAGAGCCTGTGCTATATGACTATCCTATATGGGCTTCCCAGCAGCGGCCAAAGCCCTGGCCAAAGCCGAGACAGAGTTAGGGCAAGCCCCCCGACATCTGATTGGTTTGTGCCAAATAAGGCAAGCTCATGAATTATTTATAAGTGACGTCACCAGAAGTCAAACTGTCAGCGGTAAATAGCAGGGCTAAAACCGGAAGGGAACCGGAGGATTTTAGCCCTGCGAAGGAGGATGGCCGGGGTTCACGTCGATGTTTTATTTTACTACAGCACACACACGTGACCACCACACCCCCACTCAATTACCCGACAGGCACTGCGGCCCCACCTCCTGGTAAGTTTCAACTGATCTAAATCTTCATTAGGGAAAATAGTCTTGTAAAACGTGCAAGTTAAAACTTTTGATCCAAATTTTTTGATACAAAGAAGTTCTTTCGCCTAGAGCTTTCGACCAGTCACGTTGGTCGTCCTCAGTAGACTAACCCAGTGAAGCTTGTCGACATGTGGTTTTCTTTGAAGAGTTGTAGCTTGAAACATGGCTTGCGAACATTATCACGAATGCAATCTTGGCTTGTTGTTAAGCCGTTGACTATAGGCTCAATAAACATTTATCGTGTCTTTTTTTCCTCTATAGCTGTATGTTGTAACATGATTCACCTTTTAACTTTCATCCATATATAACCTTCAAATGAAACACAGCGGTGAATTAATGGCACATTCTGACTTGTCTCGATATGATTCAAACATTAACATTCTCACGCTTGCATGGAATATGGTCAATATGGCTACCGATATTAATAATCAAATTTGCTTTGAATAAAACAACTGAGTTAAATAGTTGCAACATACTATCGGATGATAAATAAAGCATCAATTTTTCCCTCACATCCAATTCTACAGGACCAGCTCCCTATCCGGGCACCCAGCCCGTTCCACCGCCACCGTACCCGGGAACTCAGGCGCCGGCGTACCCCGCTGCCCAGCCGGCTTACCCCGGGACCCAGCCCGCTTACCCCGGGACCCAGCCCGCTTACCCTCCCGGGACCCAGCCCGCCTATCCACCTGCCTACTCGGCACAGCCAACCTACCCTGGATACCCGCAACACTAAACGGACTGTACAGTTGTGTTTACCTTTCAAAAACATACAGTATCCGATGCAATATCTGCTTATAAACATGAAATAATACTGGTCATGGAAATCTAATAATACTACGTTGTCATGTACGTATATTTATGACACACCTAGCTTGTAATTGCATGCTTGGTCTAACTGTGCCCGCTTTAAAGCTGATAAAATAACCTACAAGTTCTCAAAACATGCCTGAGCATCAACAAGTTTTAACATATCATTTTTTACCGTACAAACCAAGATTAAGGAGATTTTGGAGGCTGTGTAAGTGGCTTCTGCTGAGCCTAGTCTTTATCATATATACATGTATGTGAAAATTATGCGATATGTCTTTATGTTGCTAGTTAATAGTAGCCTCTACCAGGCTTCAGGAAGCGGCTAGAATGAATAGAATCTGGCCAAATAGACAGGTAACATGACAGGGGAGTTTGTCCGCTAAAGAGCAAACTGTCTCCCGTAGAACTCTTTAGCTAACCGACTCCACTCTGTACTTGTATTAGCCTCCTGTGCAGGCTTCGGGCGGGTGGGAGTTTTGATACTGTGTTTTGTAGAGTTTTTAACGCGTTCCATCCGCCCACGGGTATCAAAACTCCAATCCGCCCGGAGCCTGCACAGGAGGCTAACTTGTATAGGCTAAGCTTCTAGTGCTGAACAAGTAAAGCATCGCTAATCTCCAAGCAGATGTTGAGGGGAAAGATCGTCACGTTTTCTGACGGCCTGCTGACTTCTCTGAGAGGCCAGGCAGTCAGGGACGCCAGGCCATCGGTAAGCGTTACTATCTTTCCCCTCAACATCTGCTTTGAGATTAGCGATTCTTTACTTGTTCAGTACTACATGTATAAGCCTAGCCATGTATCTGCTTGGAGATCAGAGTTTCGGGTCCAAAAATACTCTTTATCTACATGAGAGGTAACAGCCTTGACTGTACAGTTTCACGATTGTGCCAATAAATCACCGAACTTCTCTTCGACCTTCAAGTCTCAGTGTTGATTCTTAGGCAATGGGAATGTGCAAGAAATTAGATACTAGTAGCTGAAAAGTAAGGCATTGGTACTCACTAGGGTGCAATTACGCTTAGGACCGCTAGGTGCGCATTTAATCAGGATTTGGTGGTTTTAAAGTTGGCCAAACGAAAACAGCATAGAATGGCAAAAGGAATTAGGGTAAAACATTTGCCACATGCCAAATTTTAACCCTAACTTGTCATTTTTTGCACACACACACACGCACGCACGCACACACACACACACACACACTATTGTGTCATCCTAAAACTACCCTTTGAAAGTGTCATGGCTAGTTTCTTTTATCCAGCGTCTCAAAACAAAACTTTATTGAAGGGGGGGTTTGGCTAAAAACAGATAGATATTGGCATTTTTCTATTGTAAACTACAAATAAACGTTTATCTTATTTCAAGGATTTGGATGTCTTTGCACCACACACACACACACAGACACACATTCAAAACACACAATAATTGAAATCTGAACCCAAAAGTTTCATCACTGGGGCATATACAAGGTATAGCCTCTCCTTTATTATAACTCAGGAACATCAAATTGTCATCTTTCCAAACATGCAAAGATCATGGTTATCAGTCTTCATATCAACACAACATTTCACATGGCATGGAGCCTTGTCTGACACACGGTTCTGTTGAGCATTATTTTCTTCAGGCCACCTCAGCTTTTAAAAAAAATCAACGCAACATAATTCTTCTTACTTCCATGGCACTGACTCTTAGTAAGCCAATGATCATGCTTGTGCTTCGATTTCTAAACTGACAGTAGCCTTCACTCGAAAAATCATGTACTCATAGAGCCAGTGCTATCTGAATTAGGCAGTGCCTTTAGTTGGGTGAAGTAGCAATGATTGTATAGACAACTGTCTACCATGTTCTATAACTGGAGAAGAGTCATGAAGGCAGCAGCACAGAGCATGCCCAGGCTGGCATGGACAACAGCACTGCCAGAAGCTGTAGAACAGAAAAAAAAAGGTAATCAGAGATGGCAGACTTCACACACTTACCCATCTACAATTAGCAATCTTTCCTGTCCCACAAACAAAGATAGCAGCAGTATGACATGATTTATGGCATTACTGTATGCATTATGTACATTAAGAATTGATATGAATTATGTAAATTTGGAATTGAAGAAACAAACAGACATGCAAACACACAATTCAATCTTGGGGTTACAGGTGCAAAGTTCATGTACTTTTGCAAAACTGGTGTCAATGCTTCTGCACTTTGCATCAAAACTGCTAGGGGTCTCTCAGGTGAGTTGTAACTTCCAACACAAAAATATTACCTGACCCAAGGCCTGACCTTACTACTAGTATTCCTGCCCTCTAAACAAATTTGTAGTAGAGCATTTCACCTTTTCTGATAATAGTAGTATGTATAAGCAGTATGTTTCCCATGTTTCAAAATCAACTTTAGATCATGTATGCCAATACAGGTCTCAATATACCCACCCTGAACTTAGAAATTGCAGAAAAAGAATTTAAAAAACAGTTATGAATTTGAATTTCATTACGAAAACAGGAATGGGTCATTTCAAGCCCTGCAATGGTGGGGGGGGGGCAGTCAAGGACTGTATTGAATTGCCAGTGCTGAATTATTATTAGCATTTTCATCTTTATCCTACATGACAGTGTCATAATATTTTTCTCTGTTTTCAGAAATTAGAAAGTTGTTAAACTAGCCATCCCACCCCCACCCTCCCAAGATTGGAGTGGGATTGTTACTTACTTGTTGTTGCATCGGTGGCAGAGGAATCAGTAGCAGTGGTGAGGGTATCAGTTGTTTGTCCGCTAAGAAAAAAAAAAAAACAACAAAAGACTATCAGGTCATGTCAGTTTCAACAACTCGTTATAAAAAATCAGGTTACTGTTAGGTACAGGACAGAAATACCCGCACAGCTCCAATTTTCCTGCACTTAGGTGCATATACACCTAGTACTTCGAGCCATTTTTTGAAAGATTTTGCAACTGATCTCATCTTGATTTGATTACGCATATACAATTTTTATTGGCCAATGCCTGAAGGATTATCAAGCTTAAGGAAGCGCTATTTTTGCAACCACCGAAATATTTCACTAACGGTCCGTAGGTTTTCAAGTGAACGGCAAATATTGTTCGGCCACACCGACTTAATTTTATGGATGACATCCGAGCGCGCATTGATTTTCACCTGTTCTCAAAAAAAAAAAAAGATCACGTCCTCTCCTCAGAGGCTCTAGGCCTGGGTAGTCCATAATTTTGTACGTAGTTAGCGACAATACGGAACCGGTGATAAACCTGGAGGACGGCACCCAGGCTACCGAAGCTCCACGGCGGCAAGAACTCAGTATATACGAGCGTACAGTGCCGATTCATAAATTACACAAATAGCCGGCGTGTGCCGGCTTGTCGTATACGTCGCTATTAGTAACGTTAAGTACTGCTGCAAGTTCACAATACCAGCTTTGTATTCCTGTTGTTTTGTAGCATTTTTATCATTGGGGGTCTTCAGAGGATGTCATCCATAGAATTAAGGTGGTGTGGCCTTAGTGGCAAGAATGAAAAAAAAATTTCTGACTTACCAGCACTGCGAGGCGACTGCAACAACGATGAGAACGATCAACAGAATGCGGAGGCTCTTCATGTCGAAATTCTGGACTCTATGTTATGAAAAAATGGATGGAAAAAGGCAGTATAACGTTAACAGAAATTCCACTGGTGCACCCACCCTTGTTTGACATTTTCCCGCCAAAACCGAGCCTGCCCACAGACGACGAGTTGCAACATTGTGAGTGTCCCAAGAAAACAGGCCGTTAAATAGGAAGATTTTAAACTGTGTTTCTCTTACTCAAACAAAAATAATGTTCCTCAGTATTTCTCAATCAACGTCACTACAAAAATATTCACTTTCAGTCATCGGGTCAGTTTTAATGTTGATACGTGCCTCAAAATCTTATTTAATTACTAACGTTACCCTGCACATAAGATTACAAGGGACACATGTTCTGAGTTACTTTGAAATTACATATTCTGTACTAGAACTACGACAAGCATGAAATTTAGTTTAAAAGAAGACATGTTTCTGCCATGTCAAGCATTGCCATCTCGGAAAAATGCAATCATTTTTAAATTTTGGAGACAAAAAATAGCTGTAGGCTGTAACGCTACGTAAAACTAAGAGAAAAGATACGTTCACAATCAACTCCTACATGTAAATGACGGTTATGTTAGCCTGTAAGAAAAATTCTAGAGCATTGTTCTACATGTAAATCTTGTAAAATAAGACTTACTTGATTCAGGGATGTAGAAAAGTCGTCAAAGTAGCAGCGGTTGCAAAACACGTCTGTTGTCGTTGGATGTCTGCTCTGCAGTGGTAACGCACATGCTCCGTGAGACGCGAGCTTCTACTACTAATTATGCAGTTACCGTGGAGACGGTGAAGTCCACCAAATGTGATCGTTACAAGTTTGTAGATAGCCTCCTGTGCAGGCCTCTGGGCGGTTGGGAGTTTTTATACTCTGCGTTTAGTAGAATTTTAACGCGTTCTTTTGCCGGCCATCCTACAACCAGCCTCCCAGAGATGGTTTGTACCCGACACGGATACGTGGGTTGTAAGATCGCCGACAAAAGAACGCGTTAAAAATTCTACGAAACGCAGAATATAAAAACTCCCACCCGCCCAGAGGCCTGCACAGGAGGCTATCCATAAACTTGTAACTGCTTAAGCTTGATATTGGTGGATATATTTTCAGGGTAATGTAGTCGCTGGCCTGGGAAATATTTCTAAGGGGGGAGTATGGGAGCCCCGGCATACAAATAGGATGGTACCCAGGCTAACTATATTTGTTTTGACTTTTGGCTCACAAAAAAGGGAATATTTTCTTGCAAAAAAATCTAAATTAACTAGAGTACGAAAATATCTTGTTAATCAGTTTATTAGTTTGGTATCGGTTTCTTCGTACTTGACAACCGTGTTATATGGTGAAAAGATTTCTCAGAAGGAATTGTAATGTTGTTTGTATGTGACTGAGGCAATGTGATGACGTCACGACGCGTACCAACTTTAACTGCAGTACCAAAGCAATACGACAGGAGGCTGAATAACACCGTTGAGGAAAACCTTCCACAGCAGTCGGCGCTAGCAGACTACACCCCTATAAGTGAACGACCTAGAGCACGCACTTTGGATGAATGGTGCATGTGCACCCAGAAGGCATTCTACCACATCAAGATCCCTTTGAGAAGCCGAACCATGTGTCACGCGCGTTTAACAAGGTTAAGCAGACCTGATGAGGTTAAGGACGCACTGCACGTATAGTCGTAACAGCCTGGTGCTCAGTCTATCGCGGTTTGGGCGGGCTCCATTCGGGCCTGTAGACATTTCCCCGCCGCATAGTTCAACTGTAGGCTCCCCGGGTACCCTTGGTAGTTTTACGAAGAAAAACATGTTTTGTGCTAAACATAGTGTCATTCAGCTCAAGTGGATACTAGTAATTAATGGCCGAAGGTCGGTTGTGCAACACCACATGACGACACAGACGACAAGAAAAGTATAGGTCCAATTTACACTAGGCTGGCGGTGTCGCAGACTTCCCGCTGAGCTGTCTTACGTCTTCTCTGAAGTTGACGTACGACAGGTTATAAAACGTCGTAGGATATCTCAGTCCTGTTTCTACCACACAGAAAAAATGCACAAACACACACACACACACACACACACACACACACACACACACACACACACACACACACACACACACACACAAACACACACATATAAGCATAATAGAGCTATGCTTCCACGGGCTTAATTGTAATTTGCGATACAATTCAATGCGAAGACAGTCTGTCTGATCACTGACAAACCATTAACCAAAATGTCAGATCACATCTGTTGATGACCTTCCGACATTTTCATGGGTGCGGGAACTTCTGAGCTATTCTGTAAGATACTCGCCATACCTTTGTTGCTAGGCAACCCCACTGACGTCGGTTGGAGGCGTGTATTTAATCATGCCTTTCCTCCAATCAGCTTCGGTTTTAGCCTGATAATTGAAACGTCTAGATCTTCAAAGGTTGAATACGTCTAGCTGAAGCTCGAGCCGGAGCCCCGCACTTCTGGAGCGGTGAGAAGTGGTGACACCACTGCGGAGGTTTTCTTCGCGCCCGCTACACAACGCCGAGTTTTGGGATCAACTACGAAAAGAAGAAAATCGCATGGTAAGATCACGATCCCGTTGACTTGTAGACTGCATGAGGATATAATATTTCTATTTCTATCCGCAACATTTGTACTACCTGCCAGAAAACACATTCTGCGGGAAATCTGAGGCATAAAATTGGCAAAGATCTTTTAATTTTGTACTGTGAATGTGAACACATATACCTACAGTGACACATATACCAGCAAGGTAGGTACATCCACATAGACATAGGCACCAAGGATACGACACGGGTCTAATTAACATTTGTGACAGATCGACTAGCCTAGCTAGCCGCAAAGCTACGTTGACCGGTATCATAAGTGAAATCTCTATTATACCTATAGCTAAGTAAAACGGCAGTTAGGAAAGGGAACAGCACAGCATATGTTACGAATGGCTGTTTTGTATGCTACGTCGAGGTTTTGTCTGTCAGTGTTCTTGTGTCCACTGAATTCGCTCCCTCGCACAAGTGAGCAATCTTCATTGCAAATGTCTGGGCGGGATGTCGCAAGAATTATCACGTCTGCCATGCCTGCCAATCATGTTAACACTTTATCCAATAAGAGAGCGAGATGTGTTCACGTGACTACAGCTGGGCGTGGCTATGGGAAGGCCCGACCGGTTTCTCTGCTCTGTGTGTGACAAAAGAACCCCATGCTGAAAGATCTTATGATGGATGTTGGATCGAGCAAAGGCCATGTACAAACTATGCAGATCAGCAATTAAGCTGACAAAGTTGTCATTAATCAACTGTATAATTGCATCACTTCACGGAGGCGAAGTTAGTGAAGTGCACTTAGTTGTGTCGACACAATGACTTTGCAAAATATTGTGTCATCCTAATGTATAACACAGCTACCATTTGAATGTCTCATGACTAGATTGTTCTAACTTACACAAGTACGTTTTTTATTCAACGACTGAAAACACAACTTGACTGAAAGTTTTGCTAAAGACAGATAGATATTGGTATTTTTCTATGGAAACCTAAATTTTTGTCTTGTTAAAGGATTTGGATGTCTTGCAGCAAGTTGCAGGGCACCACACACACACACAAACACACACACACACACACACACACCTCAGTTTGTCATTTAGTTAAGTTTTGGTTGTCTCACAGGCTAGAGTCGCTCGATTGACATACAGCAAAACGTATTCTTTCTACAGAAGATGGGCAGCTTTTACCTTCCCACAGTCCTATGCGCCATCGCGTTGCTGATTGTGGGAACGAACGGTCAAAGTGAGTCTTCTCTGTTGTACTTTTTCTTGGATTTGTTTGGCATATGCATTGACCATGGAAGACAGTAGGTTGGGCTACAGTTAGATATAGCTTCACTGCCTTGGCCACTACAATAGGTGTTGTCAGTGTTTTTGGATCTAATTGCTTTGTATATACATGTAACAATGTCCAATATAACGTTACCCTCAAAATTTATACTGGTAACATTGAGACATGTGCTGTTTAGTTTGAAGTCCGACATTTTAATACGTATACATGTAGTGGCAATTCCAAATTGCCAGAGCCTTCTTTCAAAGAGTTGAAATTTACTGTGTAAATGATTCACATCTCAATCATTCAATATTAACCACAGTGCTGACTTAGCTCCTCTGTAACACCCCTGCTAATTGCTTAGGTATTACTGTTATTGATAGGATGTTGGAATAATTTTATTCACCTTGGTGTATCTATGGTTGTATAACGCCTTACGATGGTAGTTTTGTGGTTCCTGCCTGTAGGTTGTAACACGGGTAGTACGTACTACAACGGCCACTGCTACTGGTTCTCCCCGTACGGACTGAACTACGCCAGCGCCAGGACCACCTGCCAGTATTCGGGCGGCCGACTGGCCGTCATCCCGGACTCCGCGACCAACACGTGGATTCAGCAACAACTCACGGCAGCATCTGCACCGTAAGGATTTAAACATTCACGTGGTCCTTACAACTCATTCATTCTACCAACAGTTCCTCTTCTCTAGGTCTCAGTATGGATTTGCGCTATCTTGACACTTTCCGATCCAGTATCCTCCAGTAAGTCAGTTCCGTCAGTTCGTAAGTATCCTCTTACGAACTGACGGTGATCTCTCACTATCACACTCACTCTTACCCACTTACCTTTCACGCCATTGCTCTCCAACGATTCAATCCTAGCCTCTATTTGTTAGCTCCATCTCTTATGACCTACAAAAATTGAGGTATTGCTTCTCTCTCTCTCTCTCTCTCTCTCTCTCTCTCTCTCTCTCGAGCGCACGCTCTCTCTCTCTCTCTGCAGAGAAGAATGAAGAAAAGGACGCAGTCACAATCATACAGGATTTAGATATTTCACCGAGGTCTGAGAACTCCGGATTATTGTTAGTCACTCACATTCACTCATTTAAGGTTTCACTCACCTATGCCATCATTTTGTTCATTTAACTATGTTTATCTTCACAGAAGGAAAACATATTGTTTTTGATCTGTTTCTTCTTCCTCTTCTTTTTCCTCTCCAAACAAATAAGATAAGGTCAATAGCCTGAACCGGACGTCTGTCACCATGGTGTCCCCCAGTGTTGGATTTAACATCATGTTGCAAGTTTACAGGGATTTAGGATTTAGACTCTTGTATGTATGTATGTATGTATGTATGTATGTATGTATGTATGTATGTATGTATGTATATGTGAACGTGTTTGAGTAAAAATTAACAGAGCAGACCATACTTGAAGGTAAACATTATGCATTTGCTTTGCAAATGTCACCTTTCTAGTTCCCGTCTTCATCTCATCCATCCTCCCTCTCCTTTTAACTCACGTGCACAGGCTTTCCAACTCATTCCCCTTTCCATACTACAGGAGCCATTGGATCGGACTTGATGACCTGGGGAACGACACCACCTTTGTGTGGGCGGTACGGAGCTGACAGCCGGCAGTTTTGAAGACTGGAAGGATCCCTCCGGGAATGCCCAGAGCAGGGACTGCGTCATCCTGGATGCCGGCAGCCAGTACCAGTGGGCCGTCACGGAGTGTGCCAGAAGGCCGCAACGGTTCATCTGCCAATCCGACCTGCGTAAGTATCTGTTCGTTTGACTGGCTGAATAATATTATCAAAAATAACATACGATAATAAATTCAAATACTTCTACAAAACTGGAGTTATTCGAAAATTCGTTGGCAACAGGATCCAGCCGTGCATTTACACCTAGATAGAATCTCAACGTTATGATAAGTTCATCAACGGCTCTGGTACGAGTAACAGTATATCTGGTAACATTATACAATTCATTCATCATGCAACTTCTCATTTGCCTACAACTTCCTTGCCTCTTTGCTTGCGCACTCAAATACTGAATACTGTTTATTCACTTTGATTTGCAGCCAGTATTGGCTGAATTACATATGTACAAGTGTTACATTAAAAACTTGAAAGAAATAATGAAAAAGAACGACATTGACGATTAAAACTAAACAAGTTTCAGATTTTTAAAACAGAGGAGAACTATTTACAGATCCTGATTACTGAGGCTTATTGCCTGAAAGAGGAAGGATTTTCTCATAGCTTATATCCCAGGCCCGTTCTATATCCTTTAATAGCCGTCTCTTTGCTGCAGTCACGAGTTTCGAGTACCAGACCCTGGAGGCGAAGTTGGAAGAACTGAAAGAAGCGATGCCCGAAAGTTTCCGGGAGCTGGGACTAGACGACCTGCAGAGAGACATCTCGGAGCTGCAGACCGTGGATTTAGGCAGGCGGCCCGACAAGCTGGGGAAGTTCAGCGAGAACTGGGAGGTGACCGGGCCGCAGACCGTGCTGGCGTACGACTCCGGGGACTGCGATGCGACCTTCGCCTTCTCCGATCCTGAGATCAGTGGTCTCTCCGGGAGCCCTGCCGGTAAGTCCTTCAATAGCTGTATCCAGACTTACACGTTAACGCGTTGAGTAAGGGCCTCCCGTGTTTTCCTGCACATGCGGCAATCAGAGCGGTCCAATCATTCTCCCTCATCCTTCCAGTTCAGATTAACGGTTTGCAGTTGCTTGTCTGTAGTTCATTTTGAGGCGACCTAGACCTCTGTGTCTTTTCTCCTGTGGGCCCCAGACTTGCTTTGCTTGTCCAGCTGACAGAAGTCTAATGTAGCATGGCCTAGCCAGCTCAAATAGCGCTGCTTGCAGATTCTTGTAGATTGACTGTTGATTGGCTTTGGGTCTTACATCTGCGTTGGATATGAAGTTATCATGCACCAGATCGTTTCACCAGATTGGCAATAGTTTTAAGGGGTTGGTAATGTATTCAACAAAGCTTTATTTCCTCGCACAAAGATAATTATCGTTTCTTTTGTGAATTCAGCAGCACAACGTCACCCTGATGAAGGCAGAGGACAAGCTTCCAAATCGCAGTAAAAAGATATACTTCGTGAATCTGACATCTTTTTTTTCTATTTCGACCTTTATTTAGCCTTGAAAGAATACACTTCGGCCATAGCCGCTTTTCAAGTGCTCAAGGTGGGAGAGGCCAGGGGTCCTGATAACACAATAGCTTCAAAATTAACGTATTGCAATTTCATTACAACTTACACTAGTCACAGCATCGTTTCTATGGTCCAGTCCTGATCAATTCCAAAGTGGATTATTGCAGCATGTTCTTCATGTGATGTTCACAGAGTCGCTTCGTAGCCTGAATGAGAAGGTGGCTAGGATCGGCGAGGCAGTTCCCGCGACGGCTCGAGAGGCCCTGCCGAACGTCCGGGAGCACCTGGCAGACCTGATCAACAACACGGACTGGGAGGAAGTCCGAGCCACCCTCCCGGAGCCGCACGAGCCCGACCGGAACATCACCGCTCCACGGGGAGAGGTGGCCAGCGACGCGGATATCCTCCAGGTCAACAACGTGGAAGAAATCTCGCACCTGCGGGTCAAACGGCAAAGTCACAACTGGCAAAATGAGTACAAGGTGATGGTGCTGAACCACTACTGGTCCTGGGTGTATTTCCCCTGGGGTTGGTGGTGGTGGCACCCTCGCGTCATCATCATCATACACTGCTGTCCAATCAGGATCTACATCATCATCCGCTGGCCCTGGATCTGGTGGCCCTGGCACAAATGTAAGTTTGCAGTCTTTCAAAAGATAATTATTTTAACTATCATAATTAAACTGTGTGTGTGTGTGTGTGTGTATGTGTGTGTGTGTGTGTGTGTGCGTGTGTGTGTGTGCGTGTGTGTGTGTGTGTGCGCCTGTCCGTGTGTGTGTGTGTTTGTGTGTGCGTGTGTTGTGTGTGTGTGCGAGTGTGCGCGCGCGCGCGCGCGTGTGTGTGTGCGTGTGTTTGTGGGTGCGTGTGTGCGTGCGTGCGTTAACCAGAGACCACAGCTTAAGCATTGTCGGTTAGAAATGGGAGATACAATCGTTTCTTTAGCTATTTGCATTGTGCATGTTACGGAATAAGATTATTGACTGACAGCCTAGGTTCCAAAATGCACCATAAGTTCACGTCGTTTCTTGTGCCTTGTTTTTTTTTCCTTTGTTGGGTTGGGCAATAGTTTCGCTGATTTTCTGACTTACTGTATTTCAGACTGTGAATACGGCTGGACACGCTGGTTCGACCGCGACAATCCCTCTGGAACAGGCGACTGGGAGACGCTGACCGACCTCCGCAACGAAAACCCGGGACAGATCTGCGACAATCCGTCCGGCATCGAGGCCCGGGTGGTGGGGACGGGCACTCCCGCGGCGCTCACCTTAGACACCTTCACCCACTTCAACGTCTTCTCGGGGTTCGTCTGCCAGCCCACAACCTGCCAGGACTACGAGGTACGTTTCTGGTGTCCGCAGCAGAGTTTTCCCGTCCCCTGCGACTGCCCCGGCTGGACCGCCTGGTTCGACGTCGACGACCCGACCGTCACCGGGGACTGGGAGTACCTGTCTATTGTCGACACCCTCAACCCGGGGCAGGCCTGCGCCAAGGCTTCCGGCATCCAAGTCAAGACTACCATCGGCGACGTGCCTGCAGGGCTGACCGGCGAGGTTTTCCACCGCTTCGGACCGAACCCGGGCTTCGTCTGCCGCAAGAATCCCGAAGGGGGCCCGGAAAATACCCCTGCGCCCTACCAATGCCGCGACTACGAAGTGCGCTTCAAGTGTCCCTGATTTGATGACGCCTTTGCGAGTGTCATAGAAGCGCATTGTTTACACGGCTGACAACACACACACATACCACATGCATCCACACACACACACACACACACATATCACATGCATCCACACACACACAGAGAGAGAGAGAGAGAGAGAGAGAGAGAGACATGCACACACACACATGCACACACTGTTGTGAAGAGGTTCTTCTGGATTGTAAAGAACTGGTCGCAGACTGGACTTTTGTGGAGCTTGATGGTTTATTGTGTTGCCTCCAGGACTCCTAGCACCAGAGTGAGGTTCCTGGGTTGGACTATTCTACTTCTAAGATAGGGGGTTGTGTAACAGGACTAGTCTACTTATATGATAGGGGGGGTTCTTGTATGGTAATGCACATATGGTTCACAGTGGGTTCACAACATACCTCCCCTCACACAGGAGGATTGACGAGGTCAATCTGAATAATAATAATAAACAGTTGAACCCACTGGTTAATTACTTACTTAAGTTACAGATGACATAGGTATTGTTGTACATGTATTATATTAAAGTTACAGAAAATGATACGGCGTGGAACAAAGTAGCTGTTTGAACCTCAGAAGACAAACTCTGGTTGACAAAGAGACCCAGTCGAATGCCTGGAACACTGAGGAACAGTTTGCTACTTTGTGTACCAGATAATGGTTGGGAATCAGGTTAACTTGTATCATACAAAATGCAAATTTGAAACAACAAGGTAGCTATTTGAACTTCAGAAGGCAAACTCTGGTTAACGACGAGACCCAGTCGAATGCCTGGCACACTGAGGAACAAATTATTTACTACAATGTCTACCAAATAAGTAATGGGAAGTACAGTACAATATAGAAAATGGTATAACAATGGAGGTAGAAAAACATGGATCAAGGTGTAGCTATGATTTATACATCAGAAAACAAACCCTGGCCAACGTAAAGTGAACCAGCTGAATGTTTGGCACACTGAAGCACTAAATTGTTGCCACACTGACCAAGAGACAGGAAACTGTGAATATTTTACTTTGGCCTGTTGTTTTTGAACAGGGCTAATGGCTACCACATGTGGTGGGGCAATCAGGGGCTGGTCTGAACACATCTTGCTCAGGCCACATGGCATGCATGGGAAAGGAAACTTTGCAAAAACAAAGTTCTAGAATAAACACTTACAGGAATGTTAAAATGTAAATCTAGCTAGCTGTAAAGAGTCCAAGAATATAAATGTGAGAATGTTTCTGCTAGAGGCTACAGTTCAACTGGAAGCTTGCTTGCATAAGTACAGTCTTAGTGTGTGGTCTTGCTGGGCCTGACACCAACAATGAAGGATTCCAGAGCGTTCCTAAGACTCTGTCCCACCCGAGGCCTGGAAGCTTGCTTGACCGCCCGTTTCTGGCAGTGGACCCTGAAGACTGGACACGTGCCTGCATTCACTCGCCTCCCGATTCCACCCGACGAGTTCGGCAGCTTACTTTACAAATCGTTCTGTCAGTAGAGTTTGGAGATGGGGCTGACCTCTGTCTCATGAATTTCTACCCGACGACTTGAAGCTTGCGTGACCGCCCGTTGCTGGCAGTGGACGTTGGAGACCGGATACAGTGCCGTATTCGCTAGCCTGGTTCCACCCGACGAGATCGGCAGCTCACTAGACCACCCGTGCTGTCAGTGGGGTTTGGAGACTGGAGACAGTTCTTCCCTTCCTTCACGTGGTATCGGATGTTTCGAACCCATAGAAGACTGTATCTTGAATGTAGGGTGTATTTCTGCTGGAGGCTGGTACGATGTTGAGGTTTCTGGGTCCAGGATAAAGTGACAGAATGGCCATGGTCTTACTCACCCTCCCACAGCAGCTTGGCACATGGTGGAGCTGGAAGTCGTCAGCTCTGCGGTGAGTTTGGCCGGATGGGTACAGTTCTGTGCATCGATATCGTACTGACCGTCAGTACAATCCTGTCCGTGACGCCATTTGTTGTGAAGAGGTTCTTCTGGATTGTAAAGAACTGGTCGCAGACTGGACTTTTGTGGAGCTTGATGTTTTATTGTGTTGCCTCCAGGACTCCTAGCACCAGAGTGAGGTTCCTGGGTTGGACTATTCTACTTCTAAGATAGGGGGTTGTGTAACAGGACTAGTCTACTTATATGATAGGGGGGTTCTTGTATGGTAATGCACATATGGTTCACAGTGGGTTCACAACACACGCACACACACACACACACACACAAACTAGTACATCTACACACACACAGGCACACACACAGACACAAACACACACACACACACACACACACACACACACACATACACACACATACATTCACAAACAGACACACACACACACAAACATACATACACACACGCGCGGACATTTCCACACAAAATAAAACACAGACATGTACACATGCAATGTACAAGGCTAAGAGTTCATACCTTAGTAATATAATTGACAGCCAGCACAAGCAACAATACCAATATTTTAACCACTATCGCAATATTATAGACATAATCACAATAGACCGACCGCAATATGCAGTATGATGACCATAATAACACTGCATCCTTTGTCCAGACTTGTGGAAGGATTAAAACTAAAGCTACCACCGGTACCTGTGCTTTTCTTATAAAGAATACCGGAGAAATACCTGAGCAGATGTACTTAGTTTCTAAACGCTCTTTTTCTTTAGCCCTACTGCAAACCTTTTACTGATATTATATTTTTGTTTGTCATATGCATATTTTGCTAACTAACGATTTCCAGAGAGCCATGGTTATGTAGAAGACGTCAGATATTGTTGGAGGAAAGAAGCAAATTTTTTTCATCGATCCCTTCCTCTAATGCTGAAGGAAGGTGGCAACAGTGATGGTTCCACTGGAAAGATGATAGAAAGGTACTACTAGTACTTAGTTGTAATATTCAATACTTGTACCGTATCTTTAGCTGGTAGTATCATTATCCGGTGTTATTCACAACTATTGGGATGGATAGTGGTGCTGCTGTTTCACGACAAACGTCAGCTCTTTTATTGACGAGAAATAAAGCATAGGTATTTGTCCTGTATGAAGTCCTAGTATTAATATTATTATAACCGTGATTACTTTATCAGCAGTTGCCTTTGCTTAATTTCTGTACCTGTTTAATAGTCTCTGTAGTAACACACCAGCTTGTTGATCTATGTAAGTTTCGTGTACAAGTAAAATGTAGCTAGGGAATTCTGGAGTTTCGCTGGGAAATAAAGAATAAAAGGAGACTTCTGCCAAGTTTGTGAAGTTCACGTGTTTGTTTCTTAGTTTGTTTATTTATTTGATTGTTTGTGTGTGTGTGTGTTTGTTTGTGTGTGTGTGCGCGCGTGTGTCTGTGTGTGTGTGCCTGTGTTTGTCTCTCTCTCTCTCTCTCTCTCTGTGTGCATGCGTGAGCTTGCATGCGTTTACGTATGTGTGTGTATGCGTGTGTTTCTGCAGGTGTGTATGTGTGTGCGTGCGTGTGCGTGTGTGATCATTCCAGGCCGAATGCAGTCGAGTAGAATAGATAAAAACTGTCACAATGTTGCCGATATAAAGAAGTTAAAAATGTACTAAACAGCAACTATAACGTTTTTTCTCGCGCGGAGACCAAAGTCCGTCCCGTTTGTTTGCGAATGGTGACGTCACCAGAACGATCAACACGCCGTGACGTCATGGGGAACTCGTGACGACCGGACCTCGGGTACCCAAGGTCACCTGTTCACCTGTACAGCCACTTGTGCCACAAACACACGGGGACAGCACCTGTTGTCTACAGCTGACACCTGGAAGAAACAACCATGTGGGGCCACGGTCATGGACACGGGCACGGGCATGCCGCGGCAAGGGAGGCACACCGGGCACATAGGGTGAGCGCTGAACCGATCTTTCTACATTCTGCCTCCGCTTCCACTTCCGAAATTTCACAATTCACTTCTGTCCAATTGTTTTCCATAGCTAAAAGACAGTTGCTCTCAATTGTTACTAAAATGAGGCTTTAGGGTTTGAAATTTAGTAGGGTAGCGGAGTTCAACCCACCCATGCAGTCGCTAGTTTGGTTGAGCAAAAAGACGAAATACTGAGGCCAGGCCTTACTGTTGTTGATCATGTAGAACACAGCAAGGTATTAGATGTTTAAACAAAATAACTCAAGCAGCCAATTGAAATGTGGGTAGACGAGCAGCACAAAAATGATATAAATTTTGGTGTGATGACTGGGTATATCTAACGATACTACTATACAGTGTACGGTGTGAATGAACGTATTGAGTTATGTTGACTTTCCATGCATTGAACAATGGAACGCACAGTCAGCTGCAGGGACAAGGCAAAGGTCACTCTACTAGCCAGTATGCAGAATACAATAACACGGCCAAAGGGCAAGACAACGCTCAGTCTACTAAAATATGATAACTGGTTAAATAATTATATACTACACTTGGTACTAGTAGTTCACTACAAAGACTAGAAGTACATGTTACGTTGGTCCACGGTATCAGCATTAAAAACAGTCGACTGGTGTCATATGTGTATTATACTCAATGTTTACACAATACTACTTTGTATCCGGTAGGGAAGTCCTGCCTGCAATGGTTTCAGGTTTTTTAAATTTATAATTAAGGAACATGTAGTCTTCTATAAATCGTATCCGACGACGATGTACATTAAGTACAATATACGTATGGTATGACAAATAATCTTGAACTAAAAAACTTGATCGTAGTGTATAACACGGACAGATTCGTAAACAATTACTCAATAGTGCAGCACACATTGACGAGTGCACAGTCTAAAGTGCATTCTACTTTAAAAGGGGAGTGGTCGGAATTTACAAAAAAAACTAGCCAGGTGCGCCAGAGTCAATACACCTACTTGGGCACTACAATGAGTGTTTAGAACTTAGAACGCATGACTGTAACTTTGAGCAGGTCGGGTAGCAGCAGGCGGAAGCAGGTACATGTAGCTGTAGGCACTAGCGATTCTGTCCAAAATTGCAATTTTCACAGAAAGACGCTACCCATTGCGTGCTGAAGTCTGCTTACTACTACTACTACTACTACTACTACTACTACTACTACTACTACTACTACTACTACTAACGTTACTTCTACTACTACCACTTCTACTACTACTGCTACCAAGACCATATCACTACTACTTCTACTACTATTTCTACTACTACTATAATATTATTACTACTAACAATACTATACTACTACAGCTACTACTACTACTACTACCATCTTGACGGGGCCTTGACTTCAGGGGTTAAGTTGGGTAACAGCTATGTCACCATGCTGATGTCTTTTCCATTTTTTTTTCACAGGAAGAGATGCGGGCAGAACGACAGGAACACAGAATGCACAACAAGGCTGCGCATGCGGCCGCGCACGGCAACTTCATCAAGGCGGCCATGTTTGAGGTGAGTATATACCTTCAATAAAGAGATGAGCAAGACAAAAAAGTAATTTCACTAGGGTAAAATTTCTGGTCGATCCTGGACAGACCCCGCAGGTTGGGACATGGGATATTGACTAGCCCCACGTCTTGTGTTGGAGTTCAGTCCCATGTAGCATTATGGTACTTATGTACAAAAATACGGTAGAAGAAAAGTTGGCACTCTTTCAGTTTCCTTTTCAGTCAAAGGATACCGACTATTTTCTTTTGTACTGGATTGAGTCTCCGAACTATAGCTGGTAAACCATGCTTGGCGTAACACTCGTAGTGCTAAATAAACTCCACTCAAATTCCAAGTTGATAAGCATAAGACTATAATTAGCCTACCATCGCATGCTGCACGAGACTGCCTGACAGTAGTAGTAGTAGTAATAGTATCAGTAGTAGTATAAGTATTAGTATCAGTAGTAGTATAAGTATTAGTAGTAGTATTAGCCCTAAACAGTACACCTGGGGTCCGCGCGGACCCCAGCACTATATATTCTGTAATATCTTTTTGTTCTAAAGATTTTTTCTGAAATTTTAGGTAATTGTCACCCACAAAGTTGTCTCTCAATACAGTGCAGAAAACTCCGTTTCTACCATTTATAAAAAAAATTATATCTGATTTTCTTTTGGGGTCCGCGCGGACCCCAGCCGGCTTTCGATCATAATGGATACACTGGCGTTCTTATACATTATCTTATTTCCGTTTTTATATGTTTTTATGCACTCATCGTATGTCTACCAAGTTTTCAGAGAATGGTGTAGTAATAGAATTGAATTTTAATAACTTTGGTGTAATTATGACGTCAAATGACGTCAGAGCTAATAATATAGTCCGCCATATTGGATTTTGACCAATGACGTCATCAAATTAGCATATTCTATGCGTATTAAATGATTTAACTTATATTTAATTATGTAAGATGTTATTAATGTTGGAAAAGAAGTGTAATTTAATATAAAACTCAGAAAATTTTTATGTTTAAACCAAAATTACTTCTATTTTCAAAAAAACTGCCTGTTAGAAACCCGTTGCCATGGCAACACAAAAAAACATCAACTTACTAGTATTAAATTAATATGAACTTTTTTCCAGAGACATTTTAGGAAAGGTCGTTAAATTTGATACTTCTAGCGCAAGCCGTTTAGCCGCTATCTGAGATCAAAGTTGGGCCTCAAAAGCCCCTTCAGTCTGAAATGGGTTTAAAAATCGTGTATTTCTTCTTGTCTTCTTTTCTTCACCCAAAAATAGAAAAAGTTCTAATTGTATGATTTTTGTATGTAATGTGGACACAGAGGTTCCCACATCAGTTTGCAAAACGATTGAGCTGGTAGCATGTTGANAGTAGTAGTAGTAGTAGTAGTAGTAGTAGTAGTAGTAGTAGTAGTAGTAGTAGTCGTAGTAGTGGTAGTGGTAGTAGTAGTAACCGTAGTAGTAGTAGTAGTAGTAGTGGTAGTAGTAGTAGCCGAAGTAGCCGAAGTAATAGTAGTAGTAGTGGTAGTAGTGGTAGTAGTAGTAGTAGTACAACACGTGTTTCAAAAAGCATGTTCTGTCCCTCTCCATTGCAGGTCGCCGCTGCCGGAGCGCACAACCGCGCGGAAAACGCCCACCACCGCGAGGTCCATGCTGCTCATGCGGCGATGCACCACGGCCATCACCACCACCACGGGCCCGCCGTCTGTCCTCCCCCGGCCTGCCCTCCTCCCCCTCCTGCTGTTCACGTCCACGTCAGTTTGTTTGTTTGCTTTGTTTCCACAGCTCAGTTAAAGGGGAATTATGCAACATTTTTGCACCAAATATTGAAATATTTTGTTGTAAAAAATATTCGTGTGGTATCGATTGTAATCATATTTACCGAAGGAAAACATACTGTTTTTTGCTCTGTTTCTTCTTCTTCCGTTCCAAACGCTGACCTGGTCAACTTGACCTAAACCAGACCGTCTGTCACCATGGTAACTGGTTTAGGGTTACATAATGTCGCAATTTTATATCAGGAGGGATTTATACTCCTGTCACCATATATGTGAATGTGCTTGAGTAAGAATTAACAGAGCAGACCATATACGAAGGAAAACATTAAACATACCTGTCTAGTTTACTTCCACTTTTTATGATATTTGTCATCTCACATTTCTGAAATCTATGATGACATACCTTATAGATATACGTAACAAAAGTTGAAATCGAAGCCATGTAAAGAGTGAGCTTTCTTTTCCCCAGCACACCTACGTGAACCCGACGCCTCCCGTGAGTTACCCAACCGGTACTGCAGCGCCCCCACCGGCATACCCAGCAACTGCACCAGGTCAGTGTTCTACTACTAGTACTAGAATTAGCTTATTGATAAATTATCAAATCACCTGGAAATTTTATCGATACCGCCTCTCCTGTCGATCGAATTTTCTCCGAATTTTCTTATCCGACCTATGCTAACGATTACAACCGCATATATTAGTATGGAAGGTACAAAACAGCATTTATGTGGCATAACAAAATCATTAAAAGCACATGCATGTCTTCTTTTCTTCCAAGGGTATCCACCGACTACCGGAGCCGCCTACCCTCCAGCCCAGCCTGCGGGATACCCCCCTGCACAACCGACAGGATACCCGCCAGCGTACCCCCCTGCACCGGCCTACCCAAACCCCTCCTACCCTAACCCCTCCTACCCTGGGTACCCGCCTAACTAGTGAACCGTACCACGTGCCAAGCAGATGTATGAAGGAGAAAGCTTATCATGTTGAACTCAATCCCCGGGAATCTGTTGCTAAGTGCGTGATTTAGTCAGGCTAGTAGAACAGTAGCTCGTGTGATCTACTAGCTAGTAACTAGCCTGGGTGAAATCCGATTTGTAACCGGGTAGCTAGTGCAAAGGAGCCCCGTTACAAAATTGAATGGCACCCAGCGCAGGTTATATATGATCTAATATATCAATTCACT
This sequence comes from Branchiostoma belcheri, assembly GCF_001625305.1. Lineage (NCBI taxonomy): Eukaryota > Metazoa > Chordata > Leptocardii > Amphioxiformes > Branchiostomatidae > Branchiostoma > Branchiostoma belcheri. The sequence continues at coordinate 391,376 of NW_017803713.1, read as the reverse complement.
TACCCAGCGCCAGTTTAAGGTGTCCTCCCTGGCTAATCTGGCATTTTAGCTTTCCATCGTTTTCTCGCAAAGAAATTTAGAAAGAACTGTAGTTGTACTGAATATTGATACCTGGGTACAAAAGGGTTATGAATATGAGTTTATGGACCATATGGATGACGTCATCACATTTTATTGCCCCAAATGTAATTATCTTTAAAGCTATAATATAGCACTTTGGTACAAGTAACTGAAATAAAAGTATGATTTTCATGTGCATAATGGTCAAAGCTACAAACGTACGTTTGCACAAATTGATATCTACTAATTATCTGTAGTTATTAAAGAATAACCTAATTGCCTAATTAAAATCTAGTTATTCTCTAATAACTACGGGTAATTAGTAGATATCAATTTGTGCAAACGTACGTTTGTAGCTTTGACCATTATGCACATGAAAATCATACTTTTATTTCAGTTACTTGTACCAAAGTGCTATATTATAGCTTTAAAGATAATTACATTTGGGGCAATAAAATGTGATGACGTCATCCATATGGTCCATAAACTCATATTCATAACCCTTTTGTACCCAGGTATCAATATTCAGTACAACTACAGTTCTTTCTAAATTTCTTTGCGAGAAAACGATGGAAAGCTAAAATGCCAAATTAGCCAGGGAGGACACCTTAATATACATACATACTTTTGTTCAGACTGATTGTCAGTCACTGATGGAAGATGCTATCCGAAACATCTGAATCCTTAGAATTTAGGAGAGTGAAGTGATTTCTCTCCCAACGTTAACATCGAACTTCGAAGAGCTAAACTTGGAAAAAAGTGAAAAATTAAGAAATAAATGAATCAATAAATAAACATGTAAAAATGTTAGCAGGAAGTTAGCAATAGAAAATTAGATATAATTCAGTTAGAAGCTCCGGAGAAGTAAATAAAAGTAACGGCCGGCCGTTTTAAAATGTGTTTCTTATTTTGTTATTAGGGGGCGTTGATGAAATTGCATGCATGAGGTAGTCATTGAATGGAGACAGGCTAGCGAATTTATAACTAGCTAATCTTATATTTCAAGAGAGTAGCTTGCCGTACGTTGTATTCGCTTCAATTGTTGTGCAATAAAATTTTAATTCACGGGGATTATATACGAGTAACTTCGTGTTTTTGTATAATTATTCACCTGTTTGATGATAGATATATGTACGCTATATGTTAGATATTAATGAGAAAAAAAGTGGAACGCTTCACGATTTTGCGTGTCATCCTTGCGCAGGGGGCCATGCTAATCTTCTCTGTATCGTTCCAATTTTAGTATATGTGTTGCCGAAGCGAACACGACCATCTCAACGTCATATACTCAATTTAGAACCTCAAAAGACAAAATATATTACGTTTGTGGTGAAAAGGTTGCACCACTTCAGCAATAGACTTAAATTTTAAGCTCATGCACGAGTTGAGTTATAACATTGCTCTAATAGAGCTCTTGTTATGTTTTAGGCCAGGAAATACCTTTTTTGGAAACATCAGTGTCTTTTAAGCCTGCAAATAACGAAATCATTGGAAGTAACGCTACAATGGCAACCCAACACACCACGAGTAGCGTAGGACTGACGTCCGTCGAGTAGCGCCACCTTGCGTATTTGAGCTGTACAGCACCTAGCCAAGAAAGACCACCAGACCCATCGTAATAGATAGAATGAGAAGCGAGAACAAGCCACAGAAAATACAATATAGATTATTTGCAGGAGTTGTTGCTCCGGAGAATATGTTCATATCAATATATAAGTTACAGGTTTGAGAATCGAGATTTGATACTGCTTTTAACACTTAAAAGTATTTGCCGGTTGCCCATTGTATGGGAGAAGTCGTTAACCAATAGAGAAAGAATGCTATCAAAAGTTGAATCTATCCGGAGACTGCTAAGGATTCTAACAAATAACCATTACTTGCTACTAGTATCTGCACGGGACACGGGACAGATGAAACAAAGTTCTGACCAATAACAGCTCTCCAAACAATCGCGAAGGAATGCGGGCCGACGGACCAATCAGCGCGCGGGTTACAATCCGGACACCTGTGCCCCGGGGTGGGGCGCCATTTTCGCACGGAGGGCAGCAGCCGACAGCAGCCATGGAGAAACAAATCGCGCGACAATTCCGCCAAAAGGTAGGAAAATTCCCGTTTTTACGTCCCGCTATCGAGGCCTGCCGTGCGGGAGAGGTTTACGCAGTTATCAGTGCTACCAGTTTGCGCTCTCTCGTCCGTAATTCTACGGTAAACGGGGTTTGTTTATGTATGCAGATGACGTCCGTTTGGAGATCTAGAAGAGGGGGGGGGGCATAATGGCATTGTCCCGTTACCGGATTGAATTATCCAGGTTTGAAGGTCGGAACTGGGGGATTCGCTCGATTTGCGACCCGTCTGTCTGGTTCTGTCGCTAGCTGCAGGTCACCCGTACGGTGTGCGTGCAGGGTTAGAGGTTTTATCGCTCCGTAAGTGCCACACACTTCATATTACTCGTAAGCGTAACCCGATTATTACACAATACCAATTATGTTCAGAAAATCTTACTAGTGTTAAAACCCATCCATATCTTGGAGTCCAACTATCACAGGATATGAAATGGGACACACATATAAATTATGTCACTGGTAGAGCTAATAGGATACTGGCAGTCATCCGCCGTAACCTTTCGCACTGTCCTCTTCGTGTCAAATCTACATGCTACAGAACACTTGTACGCCCACACCTGGAGTACTGTGCGACTGTATGGGATCCCCACACCATCGGTGGTTCCCAGGCGTTGGAGCGAGTCCAACGAAGGGCGGCGCGAATGACTGTTAGTGATTATGACTATACCAGCAGTGTTTCTGACATGCTAAAGCGCCTCCAGTGGCCGTTACTTGTTGACAGAAGGAGAACCGCTCGCTTGATATCTTTATATAAAATTGCTCATGGACATATTAATATTCAAATGGAACAATACCTCAAACCTGCCCATAGGCGTACCAGAGGAAGTCATGAATATAAGTATCAAGCAATACCTGCCAAAACAGACTGTTTTAGATTTTCTTTTTTTCCAAGAACGATAAATGAGTGGAACAAGTTACCGGGCCAGCTTGTAAAAGCCCAGACAGTGGAGGCCTTCAAGGCCGGGCTTCTGGCCGCGTAGCCATAGTCCGTCGCACCCCCCCCCTCTCAGTGATACCCCAGTAGGGGTGGTTAGAGAGTATCGAAGAAGAAGAAGAAGAAGTATGGTTTATTTTTGCGTTGCGGGACGTTTTGTAAATAACGGTACCTCCTGGCTATTTGTATCATGTTAATTGGCTGAATTCATCCGAGTCAGTCTTGCGTGCAGTAAGTCAGGAAATAGAACTTTTGTACTAATAATTGGCACAGAAACGGTTATATGTGAAGATACAGATTTTTGTATAATTGGAAGGTTGATTTAGCTGATTTTTCACCTGCTCAGGTCTTAATACAGCTGCACAGGTGGTTTTGCACCTTGACAGGTGATGCCTCACCTGGGAATATGAAATCATAAAGTTTTAGTGCAAAGCAATAAAGTGCAGAAACATGTAGAGCTATAGATTTTTTTAAATGTGTTGGTAGGTCGATTTAGGTGATTTTTCCCCTGCTCAGGTGTTTTTTTACAGCTGCGCAGGTGGTTTTGCACCTTGACAGGTGCTGCCTCACCTGGGAATATGAAATCTTAAGGTTTTATTGCAAAGCAATAAAGGGTTTGACTTCTATGCTTGCAGAATGTCAATATGTAAATTCTTTTATCTAAGTTCTAACCATGTATCTTGTAATTATCGTAAATTAACCTCTTGGTATCTATCTCTCTACTTAAGTATGTAAACAAATTTATGTAATGCCCAAGCCCTGATAACGTTCAATACAGGTGTTCCGGCCCGTGTGATAATTAACGTTATCACACAGGGTTCCTAAATGATTATCACACACGCAGGCTTTCAAAAGTTCTAAAGAATAATTCTAGCGGTGCACGTACCGCTTTCAAGCATTTGAATACAGGATTTGGATGTCTGAAGTTAGGCCTAGAAAAAAAATTGTTGTGTTTCCTGAAAAAGTTAGGGTCAGTAGGTAGGTATTTTTTTTTCGAAATTCTTTATTTATTTACTGAACTGAACTGAACTGAACTGAACTGAACTTATTTATTTACATGTATATTCGACTTTGGCAATCTCTGGAGTGATCCATGATCCAACTAATGTACAATACAGTTTAATAAAAGTGAAATTTGCATGAGGACACTTATATTTTCAATGTCAATGTTGGAAAACCGATTGTACAGGTGTCAGATCATGGAGATAGAAAAGTTAAAATTCGATCAGCTCGAAAATTTATGTCCCTTGCAGGGATCCGCCCAAAGCATTAAAAAAAAGGCTAGGGTCGGCAGTTTTTTCTAGGGTCGGTCTGGAAACAGGAAACACAACATTTTTTTTCTAAGGCCTTATAAGTTATGTTGTTCAGACAATATTTCTGGACACTAGAAAAAAGGATTTCAAGACCTGAATGTTATAAACTGTTACCACAGGTGACTCTTAGTAGTCTTACTAATACCGGTGTCCGAGCTAGGTGCAAAGTCTATGCACACATATCACCTCACAGTTGACCTGTCAGTCTTATCATTTATGTAGGGGGGAGGGGTTAGCAAGAAATTGGGAGGGGGCAGGTACAAAACATTTTGTGCATATTTGTCAGGTAGGAAGACTTGTGCAGAGCTTTAATGTTTTAAAAGTCACCAAGCTATCTTGTCATAAAAAAACAATGTCAATTCTGTTTGACGTATGCCTTCTGAAAGAGGACTCTGTTGACAAGTGCAAATAATACATGTAGACTGTCTGGTCTCATCAGAGGTATGAATACTATGAACAAAGTGGTGTAATAGGTCCTGACCCTTGGACAGGGTTAGCTCTTGGTTCAACATAGCTTAGGTTTTCTGGAAGTTCTTTTATAATTCCCTTCAAGCTGTCTGTAATCCATGGTACAGCACAACATTTTGCTTTTGAAGGATTGGATTTTCAAGGCTCGAAAGACTGGTTCAGGTTCTAGTACCCGTAACATTGAAAATAACCTGCACTGTCTAGACCAATTTTACCTGCACCCTGGACAAATTTACCTACACCAAGTTTGAGCCTTGGAGAAATGAAGCATGATGTGACAGTTTGAAAATACACACTTGACCATAAAAGTCTCATGACCTCACCAGTGGGATCATCAGCTGATTCCACCCTTCGATGGAAATTTCAGCCCTTAAATCAGAATTTCCTCAGGATGGCGGGCCAGCAGCGCTCAGCACCACCTCCCACTGGTGAGCACTTTAAAAACAACTAAAAACTAACTGCCAGTTCTCTGAATGATAAAGATCACAGGATTGAAGGTGACAAGGTGTACACAAAGCCTGTGACCTCAACACAAGGCCGATGGCATACACTCGGTATCCTTAACTACTAAGGTGTGAAAGAACGCAGGTCTTAGCGGGATTTCAATTATTCAGAGCCCGCAAAAGTTTCATTGACAGTCGAGGCTCTGTAGTAAGATTCCTTGGACTGCATCGGAGGAATTTCTATACAATTATAGGTCAGCCTGGTGTTAGCATTGTCACTGTGCCTAGTACTGAAAGAATGCCTGGGTCATGTGAAGTTTTGTTGTGAAAGAATGTTGCTCAATTTTTGTTTGTTTACGTTTAAGTGAAGCCATTGTCAGCTGAGTATAGTTCTTGTCACGTAATATTGGAGTTTTTTTTGGAGGCTAGGAAAAATTGGGTCATTGTTTCTAAGGGATAATTTTTTTGGAATGTAGAAATAACAAGAATTAATTTTGGGTTCCTTTTGCTAATGGGGAAGTTTACAAGTTACAAATTAAATTAAGTTGTGAAAAACACCTAGTGAATAATCTTTTTGTTTATTATTATTATTGTTTCATTTCAGGTTTCTATGATGTCCCACATTATATTTGTCAATAGAAACAAAATTGTATAGTTCTGTTTCAATCTTTTTTACTTTAGGTATGATGCAATGCTATGAATACAAAATTATCCAAACTCTATTGTTCTAATATCTAACAGTCCTTTAAACAGAAAAAGATGTACTAGTAGCTGGTAGAGAGCTGGCCAAGAGACCTTGTTTGTGTGTCTGCAAGTGTAACGTGAAACTTACCTAAAATGGCCTATTTTCGTAACAAATGCAAAACAAGTACACTACTAGTAGTTAATTTGTTCTGACATTTCTATACACTAAACAGTTACGACAATGGACATACATTACATAACTGTAGTTTACATCTAGCCTCGTTAATCAGTTAAAATCTACATAAACCTCTTTACAAACAGCCTTTTCTATTGGACACAATTAACCTGGATGCCATGAGACTTCATGGTGCGGAACCACCGCGCTTACATTCTTGGTCCTCACGTCCGTCTTTTCAAACCCACTGAAGCAACAAGCGGTCGGCGTTAGGATTACGACCAAAGCGTAGGCCACGCCCTGCCAGCAAATGGAGTAGTTTTGCTTTGGTGTTTACCAATAGTTCAACAGGGCCGCGGTAGAACAGTCTGGCCTGCAGTTGGCTGTGGGCCTTTCATGTTTTGCATGAAGAAAATTTTTTGTGCAATGTCTATAATGTGCTCAAGTAAAGCTAAAGGTTTAACTTTTGTTGCAACAATTGGGTGTTGAGTAAAATCCTTTTCAACTGTTAATGGCTGCGGTAGAACAGTCATCATTTGAGCATTCTTCATGTTTTGCATGAAGAAAATTTATTGTTCACTGTCTATTAATAGTTATAATCTGCTCAACTTAAGTTTTTGTTACAACAATAATGGGTGTTGAACGAAATCCTCTTATACCAGATAGTATAGTTCAACAGGGTTGCGGAAGAACATTCTGTCCTGTGGGACTTTCATGTTTTGCATGAAGAAAATTCGTTGTTGAATTTCTTCTGCTCAACTAAAGATTTCATGCTTGTTTTGTAGTTTAAAGCTTTGAAGTGTATCAATGTGTGTTGAATGAAATATTTTTATACCTCCAGACAGTTCAACATTTTTGCGGCAGAACATTCTGTGACCTGCAGTCGGCTTTGGGCCTTTCATGTTTTGCATGAAGAAAATTTCGTTGTTGAATCTCTTCTGCTCAACTAAAGATTTTATGCCTGTTTTGTTGCAAATGAGCTTTGATGCATCAATTGGGTGTTGAATGAAATCCTCTTTTACCTGTACTATAGTTTTCCTTATCCTTATAGTTTTCCTTATCCCTATAGTTTTATTATTATTACATTACAACACTGGTCGGATGGCTTTTCATGTTTTGCTTGAAAAAAATTCACAAGTCAATCTCTTTTTTCTTATCTTAATTGTATCATGCCCGCTTTGCATCTTTAGACTTAAGCTGTACACATGTATATGGGTTGCCACTAGTGAAAGTGCTACTTACAATTTACAGTAAAAACTGTCCAAAAAGACCACTTGAAAGAGAACGCTGATAAAATCTGATCTGTGTGGACAGGTGGTCACCATAGACAGGATCTAAATGTGTCAATGAATATGTGGAAAATTATCTAAGCTCACATTGGTCAGGTGGTCCTAATTATGTAGAGGTGGTGACTTGACTGTAGTGCTACACAGTATATCCTGAAACTTTGAATGCTCTGGAAAAAATCTGTAAAATTTAATTTACTAAAAAGGGAACCTCACATGTTTTTAATCACAGTCACAGTTAAAATAGAGTTCCCTTATCTTGATAAATTAATTGGGTCATAGAAACAGTAAACAGAACAGGCAGCCGGCAATTGGCCATGATGACTTAACAAACAGAGTTAAACAGCAACCAAGAGAGTAGCCATCTATGGTGGAGGTCAGGGGTTAGATCCTAGCTGTAGCCAGGATACTGTCAAGTGTTGGTGTTAAGGACCAAGAAATCTGTCCAGGCTCTTGAAAAGGGTGCTGTTTTGAATGCTTGTGAGCAGCTCTTGACATGTACACTAAAGAACACGGAAGAAATGAGTGTGTGTGTGTGTGTGGGGG